>NC_052515.1:35658329-35667315 GCF_014356525.2 Nilaparvata lugens | reverse complement strand
TAACAGCAAATACATTTCGTCCCGAATTTCATCATTGCTATGGCTCGGAGAACATATCATGACAGAAACAACCTCAGCTCTTGAGGGTGAGCGCGGCGTCGAACAGGGGGCGCTGGATAACAAAAAACGCATTTTCGCTATCGTTGGGGCTTCGTCAGGCAATCTGGTGGAGTGGTTTGATTTTTACGTTTACTCCTTCTGCTCAATCTACTTTGCCGCCTCATTTTTTCCGGCGGGCAACAGCACCACGCAGCTGCTGCAAACCGCCGGGGTATTCGCCGCTGGCTTCTTTATGCGACCTATCGGCGGCTGCTGTTCGGCTATATTGCCGATAAACATGGCCGAAAAAACTCAATGCTGATTTCGGTCTGCATGATGTGCGCCGGATCGCTGGTGATCGCCTGCCTGCCGACATATGAATCGATCGGCAGCTGGGCACCGGCGCTGCTGCTGCTGCGCGCCTGTTCAGGGCTGTCGGTGGCGGCGAGTACGGCACCAGCGCTACCTACATGAGCGAGGTGGCGATCAGGGCCGCCGTGCTTTTATGCCTCGTTCCAGTATGTCACGCTGATCGGCGGGCAACTGCTGGCGCTGCTGGATTGGTGATCCTGCAGCAAATATTGTCCGGCGAAGAGCTGAAGGCCTGGGGATGGCGTATTCCGTTTGCCCTGGGGGCCGTGTTGGCGGTAGTGGCGCTGTACCTGCGCCGTTCGCTGAATGAAACCTCGATGCGAAGACGCGTAACCACAAGATGCCGGTTCGCTGACGGGGCTGTGGAAAAACCGCAAAGCGTTTCTGATGGTGCTGGGCTTTACCGCCGCCGGTTCGCTGACCTTCTACACCTTCACCACCTACATGCAGAAATATCTGGTGAACACTGCCGGTATGGACGCCAAGCTGGCAGCGCCATCATGACCGTCGCGCTGTTCGTCTTTATGCTGCTGCAGCCGGCGGTCGGCGCGTTCTCGGATAAAATCGGCCGTCGCAGCTCGATGCTGATCTTCTCGGCATTGGCCACTGTGCTGACGGTGCAATTCTGTTTGCCCTGAAAGAGGTGACCAATCCCTTTATGGCGTTCGGCCTGATCGTGCTGGCGTTGTTCGTCGTCAGCTTCTACACCGCGATTCAGCGGGCTGCTTAAAGCCGAGATGTTCCGCCCGAGGTGCGGGCGTTAGGGGTAGGCTTGTCTTATGCGGTAGCGAATGCCCTGTTCGGCGGTTCGGCGGAATATGTCGCGCTGTCGCTGAAATCGTTCGGCGTGGAGAACGCTTTCTTCTGGTACGTTTCCGGCATGTGCCTGCTGGCGTTGCTGGTCTCACTCCGGCTGCATCGCAAAGGCAAGGAGATACAGCTGTAATAAAAACCCCGGCCTTGGCCGGGGTCAGAGTAGATCTTACAGGATACGGCTAATCAGCCGATCGATGCGGATACGCCGCAGACGGCGAATCAGCTTACGCACCTTGATCGGGTACTGCTGAATGCTTTGCAGCTCCTGATAATGGCCGACCACGGTGGTGTGGGTGCGGATGCATTCCAGCTCTTTTTGCCGCTGCTCGCGCATTTCCTGCTTGGGATCGTGGATCAGAATGGCGTTTTCCAGATCCAGCCGCCAGGCGCGCGGGTTGAGGTTATTGCCGGTGACCAGCTGCCACTCTTCGTCTACCCACATGCCTTTCAGGTGATAACTGTTATCGCCATCCTTCCACAGACGCACGATCAGCTGACCGGTGTCGACGTAACGCTGCAAGCGGCTCAGGAAGCGGCGCAGGTTGATCTCGTACAGGTAGGGCAGCGCGCCGATGATTTTGAACGGCTGGTCTTCCGGAATATAGAAGTCGTTGGCGGTTTTGTCGCCGACGATGATCCTCCACCTGTTTGCCCTGGCGCAGCAGATAAATGATGTTGCGCACCAGCAGCGCCGGCAGGTTGAAATAGGGGTACACAGCGTCAGTTTCTGGTCGGCGCACGACATCAGGTGATGAATGGTTTTATTCAGCACGCTTTGCTTGCCAAGCCCAACCAGCGGCGTCACCGCCAGCTCATCGTTACCGGCTTTACCGCGGAAGTGGTAACCGGCGCGGCGCAGGGCGAAACGGAACAGACGGGTCTCGTTTTTGATCTCCGGGCTTTTCGGCCGATCGCTGCGATCGAGCGCTGTACGGCGCCGGCGGTGAGCAGATGCTGCTTGATGTAATCGATCAGGTATCGGCCACGCCTCGTTGGTAATCAGCTGGTAGCGATCGTAACGGTATTTCTCATGCTGATGTAGATAGACGTCATTGATGCTGGCGCCGCTGTAGATCACGGTATCGTCGACCACGAAGCCCTTCAGGTGCAGGACGCCCAGCGCTTCGCGGTATTGACCGGCACGCCGTAGATAGGCACCGATTGCTCTGGATGTTGGCTGGCCATGGCGCAGTACCAGTCGGCGTTGGTATTGGCGGCGGCGGCGCCGATGCGCCCGCGCTTGTGCGCGGTGCCAGTCGACCAGCACGCAGATTCCAGCTCGGGCGCTGCTGCTTGGCTTGATACAGCGCGTTGAGGATCTCGCGCCCGGCGTCCGTCATGCTCCAGATACAGGGCCACCAGATAGATACGTTGGGTGGCGTTGGCGATGCGTCCAGCAGCGTGGTGCGAAAGTCGGACGGCGCGTACAGCGTACGAACATCAGCAACCGTCTGGGGGAGTTTGGGCAGTTGTGCAAGGTGTTGTTGATGTTTGCTACGTTTAAATTTGACAACATCACAGTGCGTTTCTTCTCTCATGATTGATGGCCGGAACGCCACAGCTTAAAAACAATAAACCGAATAATCGGGCGATAATACCATTAGTTGCCTCGATTGTGCGTATGTTTTGGCGTTAAGTGGTGGATTCGTAGCGCATTGCGACGCAGGTCACTGCGCGTCGGCGGCCTGCAGCGGCAGCGTCAATTGACGATGCCGTCTCAAGCTGCACCTCGATGCCAAAGCCCAGCCGCTGCGCCAGTGCGATCATGCCGCGGTTATTCGGCATGGTGATGCCGCTCAGGCGAGTCAGGCCATGAGCGCGCGCATAGGCGATCATTTTCTCCAGCAGCTGACGGCCCAGGCCCCGCCTTCAGATCGGAACGCACCAGCACGGCGAATTCGGCGTCGGTGTTGTCCGGATCGGACAGCGCGCGGGTCACGCCGATGATCTCGTCTGCGCGCACCGCCACAAGGCCATTTCTCGATCGTAGTCGATCTGCGTCATGTTGGCCAATCGTCATGGGTAAACTCGTTGATCTCGCTGAAGTAGCGATAATAGAGATCTTCCTTGGTCACTCTATCGATGAAATGCTTCAGCGCCGGCTCGTCTTCCGGCAGGATTGGGCGGAACAGGCATTGGCTGCCGTCTTTCAGCGCGATGGTCTCTTCAGCTCCTGCGGATAAGGGCGGATCGCCAGCCTGCCTGCGGATCGCCGCTGAACGGCGCGAGCTGCATCGAAACGTCCAGCAGGGTGAACTCGCTGCCGGAGGCCAGCACCGGGTGAATATCCAACCGGGCGATCTCCGGGCAGTCGAGGATCAGGTTGGAGACCTGCACCAGCAGGCGGCTCAGCCCGGGGTATCCAAAGGCCGCAGCGCGCTGCGCCCGCGGATCTTGCCGCCTTTCACCGCCTGCAGCACCAGATAACGCGCCAGCGCCATGTTCAGCGGCGGCAGCGCGACCGCCACCTGATTTTCCTGGCGCCACTCTACGCCGCCTTCGCCCAGCATGATCAGCGGGCCGAAAATCGCATCCTGCTCTACCGCGATGCGCAGCTCCTGGGCGCCGGCGCGGTTGGCCATGCTCTGCACCAGCAGGCCATGGATGCGCGCCTGGGGGTAGGTGCTCTTCACGCGGTCGAGGATCGCCTCCGCCGCGCGCTGCACTTCGGTCGCGGTGCGCAGGTAGAGCATGACGCCCTGAACTTCCGATTTATGCGGGATATCCGGCGAACGCAGCTTCAGCGCTACCGGTAGCCGATCTGTTCGGCATGTGTACCGCTTCGGCGCTGTCCTCGGCAATCCAGGTCGGCAGGTGCTCAGATCGTAGGCCTGCAGATGATTGCACCTCGTGGGTATCCAGCTGGGTGGCGCCTTCGGCCAGCGCCTGATGGATAAGGCGGTGGGCTCGTGGGCGGGTGTGTTGGCAGTGAGGCCGACCGGCAGCGCTGGCGTCTCTTTCAACTGCTTCTGGTTGCGGCGATATTCCACCATATGCATAAAGGCGGTCACCGCGCCTTCGGCGTGCGGTAGGTGGGAATGGCGGCCTCGGTAAATAACCGGCGCGCCTCTTGCGAAGAGTATTCGCCGCACCAGTTGGTCAGCAGCGTGATGCGTTTGCCGCGCGGATGGCGATGCAGCGCCTCGATCAGCCGTTCTGCCGTGGCGGTGCCCGGCGCCGCCGCGCTCGGCGCGTGGATTAACAGCAGCGCGTCATAGTCGTGGCTGTCGAGCAGCGCTTCGATTGCCGCCAGGAAGCGCTGCGGCGTGGCATCATCGCGCAGGTCGAGCGGATTGCCGGCGCGGATGAAATCCGGCAGCGCGTCGCTCAATGTCGCCAGGCTCTCATCGCTCAGCGTGGCCAGCTTGCCGTGCGTCCGAGCAGTCGTCCAGGCCATCGCCGCCGGCGCCGCCCCGTTGCTGACGATCATCAGCCGCTCGCCGCGCAGCGGAGCATATGGCTGAGGGTTTCCACCGCCGAGAACAGCTCATGGGTATCTGCACGCGCAGCAGGCGGCGCGCTGGATGGCGGCGTCATAGGCGGCGTCCAGCCCCAGCTGGCTGTGAGCAACAGCTGCGCCTGTTGGCTGCGGCGCTTTTGATCACCAGAATGGGCTTGTTGCGCGAGGCGCTGCGCGAGGCGGAGAGAAAGCGCCGCGCATCGCTGATTTTTCCAGATACAGCAGAATGGCGCTGGTCTTGCTGTCGCGCGCCAAAAAGTCGAGCAGGGTCGTCGACGTCGATGTCCAGGCTGTCGCCCAGTGCGATAAAGTAAGAGAAGCCGACTTCGCGCTGCTGCGCCCAGTCGAGAATGGTGTTGGCCACGGCGGCGGACTGCGAAATAAACGCAGCTTGCCCTTTTGGATCGGCACCGGCGAGAAGCTGGCGTTGATGCCCTGCCACGGCGCCAGCAGCCCCAGGCTGTTGGGGCCCAACAGCGCATGGCGTAGCGCTGCGCGCAGGCCTTCAGCTCGGCAAACTGTCCGGCGGCGAAGAGAGTACGATGGCGGTTTTACAGCCGCGTTGGCCCAGCGCTTCAATCAGCGCCAGATTGCGTTTGGCGTGGGTGCAGATGATCGCCAGATCCGGCGTCAGCGGCCAGGCTGGCGACGTCGGGGTAGGCCATCACGCCGCAGACCGCCTTGTAGCGCGGCGTGACCGGCAAGATGGGCCCGCCGAAACCGCCGGCCAGCAGGTTGCTCATCATCAGGTTGCCGGCGCGGCCGGGCTGCTGCGAAGCGCCCAGCACGGCGATCGATTTGGGACGTAGTAGCGCTTCTAACCTCGCTGGCTCATGCACGGCTCCTTTTGGCAACGTTACGCCTGATTTTAGGCGCTTTCTGGCTACATTGCTGTGACCGGTGCCTCCGGCCGGGTCGGTTTTCCCGCCAGATATTGTTGACGGAAATAGCGGAAATGCTGATTCAATCCGTCGGCGGCCGGCAGATCGCCCGCCTGTTGCAGCAGGGCGGCGGCCACTTCCGCCGTGCAGTGTTGCTCGGCGCGGCTGGCTTCGCGCAGCTGGTAGGCCGATGCCGCGTCGACGTTGAGGGAAAACACCCGGGAATTGATTGAGGTACGGGCTTTTACGGAACATTTTGCGCGCTTCCGCCCAGGTGCCGTCCAGCATGATGAACAGCGGCGGTTTGCCGCCGGCGGGCAGCTCGCTGAACACCGGCCGTTCGGCGTCGGCGTAGGAAGCGGGGAACACCACATAAGGCTGCCGCGCCGGATCGTTGATGGCCGCCAGCAGGGCCGGATCGACTTCGGTGCGCGACCAGAGGAACGCCTGGGTGTCCGGCAGGATATCGGCGATCAGGCGGCCGGTGTTGCTGGGCTGAGCGGCTCGGCGGCCGACATGATCAGGCAGAAACGGCTGCCGGCCTGCTGCGGGCGAATGGTGTCGCACAGGCAGTTTTTATGCGGCAGCAGGCAACTGACAACGCGCCACCCGGCAACCGCGCGCCAGAAAAGGGCGGGTGGCGCGGTCTAAACGGAATTGGCGCAGGCGAAGTACGGCGTTGTCGGTCATAACGATCCTGGGGAAAAACCGCCATTGTAACGCAGAAAAAAGCCCGCGGGAGGGGCGGGCTTATCGGGGCGCGTTCGCGCGCGATGGCGGGATACGGCCTATACTTGCCGAATCACACTAACTCGTTGAGCCAGGTCAAACGGCGCTTTTGAATCGCGCCGTTGAGCATGTCGACCATCTTGCCCTGACGGAAACACCATGATGGTCGGGATGCTGCGGATGCGGAAACGGGCGCTCAGCTTCCGGCTCGGCTTCGGTGTTCACTTCACGAAGCGCACTTTGCCGGCGCGCTCTTCGGCCACGTCTTCAAGATCGGCGCAAAGCTGCGGCACGGGCCGCACCATGGCGCCCAGAAATCGACCACGACGGCAGATCGTCTGCAGCAACTGGTCCAGCGTGGCGGCGGTGGCATTGATCACTTCACCGTCGAAGAGAGCTCATGGCCGCAGCGGCCGCATTCGCGTTGTCCGCAAACGTTCTTCCGGCACGCGATTGGTGCATTGCAAGCTGCACAAACTGTATTCATGTTGACCTCGGGTACAGAGAAGCATGGTCCCCGCAACGCAGTTGCGGAGATGTTTCTTTAATGCTGACAATTATCGGCAAAACCCGGCGCATGAACAATGAGGTTTGTTCAATGGATGTATAGTTGGGAGCTTTTAGCGCAAGTTGGTGGCTTCGTGCACCAACATCAGGTACTCTTCGCGCCCTGCGCGTTGGTGGAGAAGACAATGAACGATTATTTAGTGGCAAGAACGGTAAAGTCAAAGTGATGTACGTCCGCAATGACGACGACAACGGCGACGACCGCAACAAGAATAAACGTCCGGCCGGCAAAGGCCCGTCCGGCTGACGGTGCGCGCTCGGGCCGCACCGGTCAAGACAAGGCGCGCGGCGGCAACGATCGCCGCGGCGCCGACCCCGCCGCAGTGAAAGCGATCGTCTCGCCGTCCGGCGCGCTCTGAAGATCGCGGTGGCAACGAGTCGCCGTGGAGAACGTTTCGCGCGCGCCGAATGAAGAGCCGGCGTTCGATCACGGCGGTATCAGCGGCAAAAGCTTTATCGATCCGGAACAGCTGCGCCGTCAGCGTGCGGAAGAAACCCGCGTTTACTGGAAAACGCCTGTCAGGCGCTGTTCGCCAGCCGCCCGGAAGCGATCGTGCGCGCTTGGTTCGTGCAGTCGGTCACCCCGCGTTTCCGCGAAGCGCTGCGCTGGATGGCGGCTAACCGCAAGGCTTACCACGTGGTGGATGAGGAAGAGCTGGCCAAGGCTTCCGGCACCGAGCACCACGGCGGCGTCTGCTTCCTGATCAAAAAGCGTCAGGGCCTGGATGCGCAGACCTACCTGAAAAGCGCACCGGCGACCGACTGCGTGCTGGCGCTGGAAGAAGTGGGTAACCCGCATAACCTGGGTGCTATCGTCCGTTCTTGCGCTCACTTCGGCGTCAAACGGCGTGCTGCTGCAGGACGGCGCTGCTGGAATCCGGCGCGGCGGTGCGTACCGCAGAAGGCGGCGCGGAGCACATCAAGGCGATCAACGCCGACGATTTCCTGTCGGTGCTGGACACCTTCCGCAAGGCGGGTTACACCATCGTTACCACCTCCAGCCACAAAGGCACCGCGCTGGCGCAGGCCAAGCTGCCGGCCAAGATGGTGCTGGTGCTGGGCCAGGAACGTGACGGTCTGAGCGACAGCGCCTGGCAGCAGGGCGACATGAACGTGTCTATCGGCGGCACCGGCAAGGTGGAAAGCCTGAACGTTTCCGTAGCGACCGGCATTCTGCTGGCGGATGGTGGCGTCAGAATCAGGCGTAATCTGTTCTACGCGGATAAAAAAACGGGCGCCAGGGCGCCCGTTTCGTTTATTGAAGCTTAGTGAGCGCCGCCGCCCCCAACGCCGCCGGAGCTGAACGGCGGTTTCGCCACCACACCAGCACCAGCAGCACCAGGAATACCCCGGCCGACAGCAGAAGATCTCGTTGGCGGAGATGATCAGGCCCTGAGCGGTGATCTCGTTGGCGATATACGCCGACGCTTGTTGTTTGCTCATGCCGAGCTGCTCCAGCTGCCGGTACATCTCCTGCGACTGCGGGTTGTACGGGTTGACGAACTCCGTCAGCTGCGAATGGTGCTGCGATTCGCGCTGCGTCCACAGGGTGGTGGTGATCGAGGTACCGATCGACCCGCCAGCGTTCGCGTGAAGTTCGACAGGCTCGACGCCGCCGCCATGCGTTCCGGCGGCAGGCCGGACAGCGTGATGGTGGTCAACGGCATGAAGAAGCAGGCGATGGCGAAGCCCTGGACAAACTGCGGCCAGGCGGAAGCGCCGAAGTCCATGCCCGGTTCAAATGTATAGGCGCGCCCGTAGAAGCACACGGCATACATGATGAAGCTGAAGGTGACCAGCCGGCGCATGTCGAGCCGGTTGCCGAACTTGCCGATGATCGGCGACAGCAGCACCGGGATCAGCCCAACCGGCGCCGACGCCAGCCCCGCCCAGGTGGCGGTATAGCCGTACACCTCTTGCAGCAGCTGCGGCAACAGCACGATGGCGCCGAAGTACAGCATGTAGGCCAGGCTGATACACAGGCAGCCGATGGTGAAGTTGCGCGACTTGAACAGCGACAGATCCACCACCGGATGGTCGTCCGTCAGCTCCCACACCACCAGGAACAGCAGCGCCACCACCGCGACGACGGTGAGCGTGATGATCTCGGTCGAGTTGAACC
>NC_052515.1:35632139-35658229 GCF_014356525.2 Nilaparvata lugens | reverse complement strand
GCTTATTAAGAACCAGATCTACATATACTATTGCAAGCACCAATGTATATATAATGACTATATTTTTCCCATTACATATTTTTATCTTTGACATTACATATCATATATTCAATATTGAGTGAACTATGGATATGAAGTTCTTCTATCTACGATGAAAATAAAAAATCTCTTATGAGGTGGAGTTAGGACTTTTTACAAAATTAATTTGATGATGGATAGTACCAATAAATTAGCGTATACAAATAAAAATATAAATCTGAGTACATTTTTTAAAATTATTTTGTTACAATATGTCCCAATTTTAAATCTGGTGTGGCGCACTCACACAACTTTCCTTGATGTTATGAAAATTTATCACATGACGCTAGTGTTCCCGCGCAATTCAAGTCTACTATTCAAAGATCTAAGCCAGCTGGTGACAGGACTATATCGCTGGAGACACACGAGGTCTGCTATCTCTTCATAGTGAATTATTTAATAGAATCAACAGTTGCCAACAGTTTGCAATTGAAATATAACATTTTCTCGAATTTCGAGAATTTATTTTAAATTTAGGTGAAAATGTTACTAAACATTAATTGTAGAGATTCTCATGCTCAATCTTTTCCATTTAGAATTTTTTGTTTAAAGTGTATCTGAAGCCTGATAATTGGGATCTAAAATCAAACTTTACCTAGATGGGGCGGAGCTCCTGGAATTTTTATAGATATGGACTTGTGGCAGTTGATAGAGCTTAACAATTACTATTTTAGGTATGAATTTGATGAAAATCGTTGAAGCCATTTTTGAGAAAATCGCGAAAAGCCCTGTTTTTGACAACATTTTCGCCATTTTAGCCGCCATCTTGAATTGAATTTGATCGAAATTGTTTGTGTCAGATCCTCATAGGGGAAGGACCTTAATTTCCAAATTTCAAGTCATTCCGTTAATTGGGAGATGAGATATCGTGTACACAGACGCACATACACTCATTCACACACACATACAGACCAATACCCCAAAAACCACTTTTTTGGACTCAGGGGACCTCGAAACGTATAGAAATTTACAAATTGGGGTACCTTATTTTTTTCGGAAAGCAATACTTTCCTTACCTATGGTAATAGGGCAAGGAAAGTAAAAAGGGTAGGTACTCAGATTTATATTCAAAAGTAGCCCTTAAAAAAGACAATATCAGCGTATTTCATCAGACTGCAACATGCAATAGGACAGAGAATCTCTCACATCAAATTACAACTCAAATACTCCATTGAATCACAAAAGAATGCCTGCCTTTACTTTTTGAATGGAGTTGAACAAAAGTTTATATTGACAAAAGGTAAAGAAATGGGAACAATTTTCAAAAATTACATAATTTTTTATTGTTTTATAAAGGTAAAAAAACATAAATTTGCAAGAAAAATAACATTTTACCAGGAGTTTAATATTAAAAGGAGTTTGATGCATGACAAAAATGAATGATATGAGAAGTTAATAATAGACTATTCAAATATTCTTTCAACAATATTAATATTTATAAATTGAGATAGAATGACTAATTTTATTTCAATATGAGATAACAAGACAGGTGACACTCCATTGATTATGGGGTTTGTTCCATATATTTTTGACAAAAACAAAAAACCATTATTACAAAACACAGTAAATATACTATCAGATATACAGAATGTGACATTATAATTTCCTTTTTTGAAATGCTTACTATCCAGTTAGTTGATGACATAGCTGAGTGCTAGTAGTAATTTCAAGAGGTGTGCTTTTAAAGTTTTGTTCTTGAGCAGGTCAGCCGCCATTATGAATTGGAAGGGAAGCTTGTGCTTGCCGTTGAGGCCTACTTTTCGAGTGGCTGTTCAGTGGTTGCAGCACAGCACGCCTTCCGGAATTGGTTCAATTTAGCCCCATTGGCCCATGTTCCAGACCGGAAATCAATAGTTTCGTGGGTTACTACGTTTAGAAAAATAGGTAGTAGAAAACAAAGTTCTAAAATTCCATGGCTTATTAGATCACATGAAAACATGGAGACAGTGAGAGCTTCAATTTTGCAATCTCCAAGGTGTTCAGCACACAAACAAGCATGAATCAGCCCTTGGACTTTCTGATCGTTCTGTGAGGCAGATTCTTCACGAAGACCTTCATTGTCATCCAAACAAGATGGATATTATTTAAGTACAAAATTTGTGTTTCACATGAATACTCCCAGGATGCCTTATCTCATTCAGAGGCTATTTACAATCTCCTGCTTGCCCCTGTATATTTCTTTTGGAATTCCATGCCTATATTAACCGTCCAAAGACCATTCAAGATTTGAAGAAGAACATACAGGTAGAAATTGCCAGACTTATGCCTGAAAGGGTGATATCAAATACTATAAATATGTACTCTAAGGGGCGATTTTGAACTTGATATCTATAATTCTGGACTTACAGAGTAGTCAGGACCAAAATAAGCATCAGTTCTAAACCGACTTTCTGAGTCATGTGTTATCTTCTAAACTCCTGGTCTATTAAGTTCTCGACTTATTCGAGTCCGGAAGAATAATCATGTGAGTAATTCTCAATATTTACTGTTGTATGTTGGCATTAGGCCTATAGCAGCAGAACAGATGATTGAAGAGGAGCTAATTCAAATGAGGCATGATCTCCAAAGTATTTTGTGAAAATACGTTTCAATTTCTTTGTAGGTCTATTCAAAGCAATACTAACCTTTTGAAACATGAATAAAATAATAAACATTTCATTTCACATTATGCTATTATGATCATTGATAATAATAATAATAATAATAATATAATAATAATAATAATATCGTGTGACCTGGCTGGCTCAGATCTAGTGTCAGAGTTTTCAGGTCGCAACTGATCAATTTCAGGGCCTCTGACATGACCTGACGACTGCTTTTTAGATCATTGCCAGTGATTTCGGAATTGATTTTAGTAGCTATTGAGTTGGAAAACGTATTTGTTTAAAAAAACTAGAATAATAATTTAGAGTTATATTGTTATTACTAATATGTTGAATATGACATTGATTAATAACATTCACATTGGAAGATAAAATTCCAAGACAATCCTTGCATCATTTTTCTTGAAAATTTTTAGGTTAGGTTACAGTCGTAAAATAAGGTTGGTTTTTTATGCATAGTTCTGATAGAACTTTAGTCCAAAATAAACTTGCAAACGATAAATTATGGATTTAGAGGGACTAATCCAAATATTAAGGTATTCCATGACATCTATTTGGCTATTCATCTACTCCAAAACAATAACTGAATTGTGTTTGCTCAGTCAAGTCCAGAACTTGAATTTGAACCCTACCCCAGTCGAGGGTTTAAAATTACGCTGTTTCAAGTTCTGGACTTGACAATTTTTGAAACCATCAACTCGGAAAGAGACAGAATCAATTCCAAGCCCTGGACTTATAAGCCCTTCACTCAATCAAAACGCGAAATTATAACTCCAGAGTCCAATGTGATCTCTAAATTCCAGTGTCTCTATTTAAGTCCTTGACTATGTAAACGCCCTGACTCGGAAAGCCAATTTTCTGACTCCAGAGTGTAAAGCCAGTTGAAGTCTAGAACTTAGCTGAATTCCCAGCACGGAAACCGACCATAATGTCACCTCCATTATATACTCTTTGAAACTACATGACAAAATCTTAAAATACTTGAATTTTGAAAATAGAATAAAACTCTTCTGACTCTTACAATGCGTTTTATAAAGTTTTGGAAAAAGGAAGTTATGATGCCACATCCTATTCTTCACAAATAGATGATGGATTATAAATGCAATTAATGAATACAGTAATTAATTAATATGGTGAAATACTGATAATATTATGAAGATATATTTTTTATAAAATAGCCTATGAATCATAAATCATAAAATCAATGATCAGAATTATCATGTAGCATTCAAAATTCACCTCCGATTAAAGCATATCGGAAAGTAATTACATATGTATGTATTAAAAGGACAAATTATAATGACCATTTGATGTTTTGTAAAATATTATTAGAAAATAATGTCAGACAACAATATTGTAGAAGACTGAAACTATGTATTGTATAACATTCTTCAGATTATGATGAAAATAATGAAGTTTGATTTTCCTTATAAAGGAACCCAAACTAATAGTACAAAGATTATTGCTATCACTCTTGATGATTCATAATCAGTCTTAAAAGAACTAAAGGGTTATGTGATTAATAGAAACTCATTTACAATTTGAAGAACATATTCTAGAAAATTTAAAAACTATGCAATCAAAATGGTACATGATCAATTACATAATAGGTTAATATACAGAGTAGCAAATTCCTTGGATAAAAAATTCCTTATTTTCCTTCTCAAATATGCTACACTAAAGATATTCATTTTATAATGAATAGTTAGACAATACATGCTACTATTTTTTATCATTCTTTATTCTTTCTTTATTTTTACAAAACACTCCTCATTAACATAATTGAATAAAATTTTATTAATTCATAATAATTTTTTATTAACTAATTGAGAATCATAAGCATTTGAAAAATAATTCAAATCAAGAAAAACAAGAAAATGTTGAATAGAATGTAGACTGTTGAATAATGAAATTTAGGGAAAGTCAAGTCTCAAGGCACGGACAATAACTCATCAGGTTATCTAGCCTTATCAAATGAAGAGTCTATTTTATACATACTACAATCCTTCAACAATATTTTTACTAAGAATCTAGAATTTTGTTCAATTCAACAATACTTGGCTGGCAAGTCATCGGTGCACTCAGTAAGAAAGTTTCATTTTTTTCTGGATTTATAAATATATTTATGGTTTCAATGTTATGGTGAAGAATAATCATATTGTTGCTGTTCAATCCTACTTCCCTCTCTCTCTCTTATTCTCTTCCTAATTCGCCTTCCCCAACCCTTCCTGCCATTACGCAATTTGCGATAAGGGCGAGAACAATGGTACAATTGTATTCCACTTTTCTACTAGTCAGTGCTCGACTAGACATTGTACTGTACGCAAGCCGCTGCCTCAAGGCTCATGGCTCCGTGAGCTAGCTCGAGACACGTACTGTCTCTACTGCTTCTTCTACGAGACCGCGCTGACTACTATTCTTCTATGAGACCGTGCCGTCTACATGGAGACTCTTGCCGTCGCAAACGTCCACCATTGACAACGTTATTGTGCCCTGAAAATCCCTCGCTGGTCAACAACGAAAGTGCCAATTCCCTTCCCTTCATATTATTCATGTTTCTAGCAAACGTCACCGAAATCTTATTTAGTTTTTTCATAGTCCTCAAGGTATTCTTACAAGGTCCTAGGCAAATTATAGTAATACAGTCCGAATTTCACAATAATTATTAATTATCATAATTGTCATCAATGCTCTTGTACAAGTTTTGGTTGCAAAAATATTCCAATAATTGCAATTTATTTGATCTTACCAAACAAAAAAGGTATAACTGGATCATTTAAAGATGAAAGAATTGAGAGGCAGTTAATTTCTCATTATAAACAAACAAATTGATTCAATGTATGATGATTTCATTGATATTACAGGACGCATTAATTTACTTGAGGCAAGTAAGTAGTACTCCACCCCAAGAAATTGATTTTCAAAAATTAACCGCATTAGAAGAATGTATTTTGAAATTCAAGTATTCATGATGGATATGAGTTCACTACTGAGAAAGCTTTGCAAGTTTGCAAAAGCTTTGCAAGTCGCGACAACAAGCGAGCTCAACAAGTTCATGCCCGTCTACCAGAGATAATGTTGCCTTCCTTTGATGGCTTGTAACAGAGCTGGCCGTGTTTAGAGATAAATACACAAGCTTTCATTCATGAGAATAATTCTATCGCTCCTGCAGAGAAATTTCATTATCTTTTGTCAGCACTATACGGACCTCTACTCTCAATTGTTAGAAGCTTACCATTGACTAGCGATAATTACGAAATTGTTTGGAATAGTTTAATAACCAGATATCAAAATAATAGAGTATTAAGCCCCCTATACCTTTCAGACCAGACCACAGACATTGAGTCTTTGGTCTCGTCTGGAGGTGTGTAGGCTGTCTTCAGACCGATTAATGATTTTCAGACCGTCTGCCAGTCTGCTGACTTTAACCATGGACCACAGACTGTCTGTGCTTCCCCCACCTAGTCGATGGCTCATCGATCTTGGCGGAAAACCTAAATCGCGGAAAAATTAAGATAGAGAATTGGTGATTTCAGATTCGGATTCAGCGCCCTCAAATAAATAAAATGCTTGCGAGTACTCAAAAATAATCAAAAATGAGGCTTTTCGATGGATTAAAAATATAATAGCAGATTTCATGTTCACTACAAGTATTGAAGTAATCATGGGTGACTCGCTGACTTGTTCCTTGACTCCTGAGGAGCATAGGGCATCCAAAATGTCCTCCACTCATCTCTATTGGTTGCGAGCCCTTGACCTCCTGCCCAGTCTTTCCCTGTTGCCTGTACTCTGCCTCGACGTTCTTCTCCATGTCACCGGGGTGTCTTGTCTGCATGATCCCTGGGGGTTCCAGCTCAATGCAGCCTTCTCAATCGCACCATCTTCTTTTCTCAATGTGTGCCCAATCCATCTCCATTTTCTCCTTTCAAGTTCCTTTTGGATTGGACATTGATTTGTTCTGCCAGAATATCTCATTGGTTATTACCTCTGGCCAGTAGATGCACATGATGATACGTAAACATCTATTTATGAAAGTCTGCAGCTGCCCTACAATTCGCCCAGTGATCTTCCATGTTTCACATCCATATAAAAGCACTGATTTCACGTTGGTATTGAAAATCCGAATTTTTGTTGCCCTAGATTTATTTCTGTTTTTCCATACCTTGTTCAATTGGATGAAGGCACCATTCGCTTTTCTAATTCGGCTTCCAACATCTTCCTCAGTGCCTCCAGTCTTGGTCAATGCACTCCCCAAATATAGGAAGGAGTCTACAGACTGGATGTGAGTACCACCCACTTCAAACTGCCTATCTGTTGCTGCATTGATCTCATTTCCTTTGTCTTTCTCGTCTCAATACAGAGAGGCTTCTGCAGCTTCTTTTTCTAGCCTGAGGAGTTTCTCTTCCATGTCTCTGGAGCGCTGGGCTAATAGGCAAATATCGTCAGCAAAGTCCAGGTCTTCCAGCCTCTGTCTTAAACCCCACCCTGCAGCCCTATCCTTCTCCCTGCCTGTCATTCCTCATGACACGATCCAATACAACAGGAACAATGTTGGTGACAGCACCCAACCCTGACAAACACCTTATTTTATTTGGAATGACTGGATAATCTTTCCTTCATGCAGTACCTGGCATTCATAGCCCCCATACATTTTCTCCAGTATTCTAATTATTTCAACTAGGATTCCATATTCTCTCAAGTTTTCCACAGTACACATCAATTGACTAAATCAAATGTTTTTGAAGTCACTAAAGACCAAGTATAGTGTGAACACCACTCATTACTTTGCTCCAAGATGATTCTTGAGGTGTTATTAAATCAACACAGATGCAGTGTTTTCGGAATCTGCTTGCTCTTTACACAGTTTTTCTTTCTATGGAGTCCTTGATTCAATTTAAAATGACTCTTGACAGGATGGGTAGATGGAAGTAATTATGCCTTTACAAGTTATCATTTTTTTCATCAATTTTCGTAATTAATATTTCATATAAATGCTCTAGCTAATTCAAATAGTGATCTCAAATAGTAATATCATAGGAATATTCTACTTCATGCTTCAACAAGGTTGAAGTCAAGCTATTGAAGAGTGACCGAACCTTTTTTTGTCTCTTTTTTGAACTAGTTCTGCTATCCATTGTGTTCTTCACAATGTTACCAACCCCCGGTTCACCCTCAATCTCAATCCTAGGCGCACAGTACAGTAGTATGTTTCCCTACATGTTTGAAATCCTTTGTTTTCTCATTTGTCATAGTACTTCCAACACTCGGCCATAGCGCGGCCGTGCCCTGATCAAAACCGGATAAGCAAGGTGGATAATACTAATTTTTCGTTATTATAACTATTTTTATACTTTTGTTACCAAATATATTTGACTATCCTCAGCCCTTTTTGATTAATTCTCCAAATCTATTTAGTACCTTTCGATTCAAATGGATGATCAATTATTGATTCACAAGAAAGTATGAATCCAAATCCAATGAGAATCAAGATAAAATAATATTCTAATCATGTAGAAAAAAATCAGTGATTGAAACATAATTATTATGTCTTGTAATTATGTTTCTCAATTCAATGGCACTAAACAAACTGATAATTTGAAGCCGAAATTAGTAAAATAAATCAGCAGAACAGGTGTTTCATTATTAAAAAATATTCACCACTTGACAGCATTTTATTGTTTGAATTTGCTGAACGGTTCACTGTGCTGTTTGAGGTTCGGTTCAGCATGTGTGGACATACCTTAATAGTGAATATCGAAAGAGAACCTATCTAAACATGTTACCAAATTGAATTACTAATATTCTTTTATTACAGAATTTTATCTATAAAGTTTATAATATTTTTTTTATTTATTATTTAGATTATTCCTCGAATATTATTCTCTCTCTGTATTTCGTAATTTTACATTGGCAGCCCTGCCGAGCACAGAGAACCGCTGTACAATAGATTTTTTCCTCACTGTACGTCCATAGTTAGGTAGGAAGATGGATAAAAGGCGAAGAGCCAAACTTTTATAAATCTAATTTAATTATGTAATGTAACTGCTTTATTTTTCAATTCTATAAAAGGGCCTTCTTCATGTATTATTTATGAAGCTCAAATCTATTTTATGAATAGGGATGAAAAGAAGTTTTTGATTGTAGTCTGTTTCTTTTTCTTAGTTGATTGTGAATGATAAATAAATAAAATATTTTATTTCCCTGGATGGATAATTTGAAGTTTAATCTCTTTGTTGGCTGGTAGCTTCTACCTAGTTGGAATCTATATTGTTTTATGCTCAATTAATTTTTCAACTCTAAATATTACAGTTTCCACCAACATTTATTATTTCTAAATTTTATCTTCTTCTAATGCAACTGATTAATGTAACATAATTTGTATTCCATATTAAAGCCTATAAAATTTGTTATCTTGTTAATACTTGCTCAGATTGTAACTGTAATTCATTAATATTTAAAATAATTTCTTGTCTGTATTATATTGACATTATGACATAATTATCAACAGGACTCCGAAGATGACAATACTTTATTATTATTTAAAATCTAGCAATAGACCAAGAATTGATACAACATAATGGATTCAATATTGTAACCAGGAACTGATTCAAGATGAAATACTACATAAGATGGATGCCTAAGTAACAAATTGGATCTTCTCATCGATATTTCCGGTAAGGTCTCCAGAGTTCATTATACTTCAACGATGATTTGCTGACCATTACTCTCCATAAGTGCAGTGAAAAATATTCAAAGTGATCACGAACTTTTAAGAACATTTTAGTAAATTTCAATGATCTACTGTATTTTGCCGATTCTGTTCAACTCATATTTTAACTAGGTTTATTTAATTATCTGGTTTTGCTTGAATTTTATAATACATTTAGATTGCCCTAAAAATTATTTTCATTCATTCTCTTAACCTGATCTTTAGCATAGTTTCATGTCGTTATTAGTGGGATTCACTCAGATTTAACTTTTCACGAGACCCTAGGTCCAATTTTTCCAACTCTTGTTCATCTATTCTTAACTCTGAGAATGGGGTGTAACACACGGCACCGATAAAACGCTGTGTATCGATACATGATTTATAAAACGCCACATTGATACACCAACCTGCATCACCCATCACTAATACACCACTCATACATCGACTAAATTTCAACTCTGACCTTGAGTAATAATTGATATACAATTAGCTAGTTTACAGAAGTGTCAAAAAATTCCCGTATCTTGACGAAATTCCCATACAATTCCCGTACATTTCCCGTCCAAATGAAATTCATGTATAATTACCGGTTTTCCCATCCTGTGGACACCCTGCTTTAACTCAACTCCAAAGTGGACTTAATGAAAACAAAACGCTTTCACTAAAATAATAAACAAGTCTTCAGCTACTCAAGAAGCCAAGTTGAAAGTAGATTAAAGGTCCATAACCAACAATGGGATGTCAAAATCAATGGAGTTTGCACCTCATTAAATGGAAAATGGAACAAACTATTGTTGGAACAACATTCCCAAATTGGATGAGCAAAATACTAATCTTCAATCAAAGCTTGCTGATGTTGATAAGGTCAAACTCTCTCTGGTGATGTTCATGGGCTCAAGCGGATTTTACTTTTTACAATAAAGCCTTCAATTTATTAGCATTCTATCTCACGTTTGATAGCGATATCCAATTATTTCTCCATTCTCTAGAGCAACTTGTGAATTGCATTAATAGAGACGTAAGCGTAATATGGACTGGTGATCTTAACTTGGATCTAATAGGCAATTATTCTCAAGATACTGACATATACATGAATACTCTCCTAGGAGCGGGTCTCACCCAATGCATAGACAAACCGACCAGAGTAGCAAATGACTCGAGTACTTGTTTAGATCACTTTTTTCTTCGGTACCAGAACATATATGATGTAAGTCGCTACACTACAGTTGAATATAACGGATCATTACAGCATTGGTTTAACAATATCCTTCTCAACTGACAGGCCAATAACTACATTGAACCATCCCGCAGGAGAATTCATCGACCGTGCTTTGCTGTACCAAAACTTGTGTCAGGCTGACTGGGACAGCATTATAAATAATAATCAGGATGTTGAAACTTGTTCAACCAATTTTTGTCAAAATTTTTTCAGAGGCGTTGAATATTCAAAAAAACCTTTAGAGTAATAAAAGGGCGACTCTGGGACACGTGTCCCAGAGTCGCCCTTTACTCAAGGTCATCCAGGTCAACCACCTTAACCTCAAGTCATCCAGGTCAACCACCCTAACCTCAAGGTCACCCCGGTGATCAAACCTAACCTCAAGGTCACCCCAGGTGAAAAAAAAAAATAAATAAAAAATAAAAAAAAATTAAAAAATTGAAAAAAAAATTAAAAAAAAAATAAAAAAAAAATTAAAAAAAAAAAATTAAATAAAAAAAAAAAAAAAAATAAAAAAAAATTGAAAAAAAAAAAAAAAATTGAAAAAAAAATTGAAAAAAATTGAAAAAAAAAACTTCAAAAAAAAACTTCAAAAACACATAAATCGGGAAAAAGGGAAAAAAATTCCCTCCAGATCCTGAACTTGGTATGAAAGGAGTTGTTCTACAAGGAGTGAGACATTGTGTCTTTGACATTTGTGCCGTCAGTACGTGTGTGTGTGATTTCGGCGTATTGGTTTTGGATCACTTTCATCTTTATCAACATCAAGAGTAAGTACCAGTGCAATTTATAGTTCTATATATTTATATATATATTCATGATTTAAAAATTAAGTTCAAAAGAGTAGAATATTGAAGTAGTTTGAGACTGACATTAAATTCTAAAATGACTAAATTCGAAAATGACCAGTTTAATAATGAATTAGGTTCCATACATAGAGTAATGACATAGTCAAAAATGACTAGTGTAATTATGAATTAGGTTCCAATACATACAAGTTATGAGTTTAATTATGAATTAGTTTCTTCGAGTTGGTGGTTGTAATCCATCCTAACCTAAAAAACATATAATCACAAAGTAGATCCTAGACCCCCATTCACATTCCCCATACAGCTCCAGACCATTATCCTTAGAACATAAACACCATAGAGTAAATGACATAGTCAAAATGACAAGTTTAATTATGAATTAGGTTCCAATACATAGAGTAAATGACATAGTCAAAAATGACTAGTGTAATATGAATTAGGTTCCAATACATACAGTTATGAGTTTAATTATGAATTAGGTTCTTTGAGTTGGTGGTTGTAATCCATCCTACCTAAAAAAAGTATAATCATAAAGTAGATCCTAGACCTCCATTCACATGGTTGTAATTCATCCTAACCTAAAAAACGTATAATCACAAAGTAGATCCTAGACCCCCATTCACATTCCCCCATCCCACCCATCCCCATAAGTAGATCCTAGACCTCCATTCACATGATTGTAATTCATCCTAACCTAAAAACCGTATAATCACAAAGTAGATCCCAGACCTCATTCACATTCCCCCATCCCCACCCCACCCCCCATACAGCTCCGGACCATCATCCCTAGAACATAAACACCTATGAGCCTCCATCCCCCGACCCACGATCCTAGATACCGATTCACCACCTTCATCCCCCACATCCGTTGATAGTGATTCATATATAGAGTTGAATACTGCATACCATACTAATACAATATTGTTCTGCATTGTTCCAGATGAAAACAAAGCTGCACGATGTCGACAAACAGCAAACTCGGTGGACGAGTTTGTTGTTCTGGAAGAGGCATTTAAATCTCGGCTCAAGACTCTATACTACAATAATGCATGCAAGGATGAACCTGCCAAAGATTTCCACACTTTTCTGAGCGGTCTGAAGGATAAAATTGTTCACATCATCAGTCGGCAATACCAGACACATGGAGCAATGAAGTTCAATTAGTATTGGAGGCAACATATTCCGCAGCACCCTTGATAAGAACATCCTCGAACAAGAAGAGTTTTGTGAATGTCGCCTTCAAAACTCCAAACTACACCATCTTCAGTATCATCAATCTTCCAGACATCATCAACCAAGCGTGCATAACCCTACTGGATGAGGAGTCAAAATTCGAAGGAAATTCCAGTGGATGGAGTTTGCTTATCATCGATGGATTGCTCATCAGGATTAGCAGACATATTCCCCTACGTGGATCATCCTACATCAGTCTTTCACCTCTTCTATCAGCGCGAAAGGCAATCATCAATCTTAAACATGGACCAGCAATGTTTCAAATGGGCTATCCTCGCCAAACATGTACAAGGCAGTCATCCTGAACGAGTCAACGATCGATACCATCAATTGGAGGAGAGATACAACTTTTCAGGCATTGGATTTCCCACTACCATCAGTCAAATCGATAGTTTGAGAAAGATAATCCGGGGGTGTCAGTTAATATTTATGGTGTGGATGAGAAGAACGTTATATTTCCGAGAAGAGTTGGAAATGCAATGAAGGCAGATCACTTTGATCTTCTCCTCCTCTGTGAGAGTAGGGATGATGATGAAAACAGCACCCTTGAGGATGACAATGAACATAATCAAATAGCCACTACTGCTACATTAAAAATTTGAAAGACTTGTAAGATCCCAACTCACAAAACATCAACATAAAATTATCATCTGCAGACGATGTTTCACCCATTACACCCTCGACAGAGATGGAGAAAGCAGGATGGCTGAGCATGAGGAATTGTGCTAGCAATAATACAGCAAGAATCATGCCACAGGTTGGAAAAGATGGTAAACCTCCGACCTTGAAGTTTGAGAAACATGTGCAAAAGTATAGAGTACCTGTTGTAGCATACGCTGATTTTGAGTGCATCCTGGAGAAGCCTGATGGAGACAATGAACAATGGATCGGTAAAGCTACCAAAGTTATCCAGTATCATCGGGCAATGAGTTACTGCTTATACTTTGTGCGGGACCCTGATTTAGAAGATTCCTGGCTGACAATCACTAACCTAATCCCTCATGAGCCAATTGTCTACAGGGGTCCTGATGCTGCCAGACATTTCATGAAGACCCTCACCATGTATGCAAAAGATTTAGATGAGGCAATTGACTGCAGGAATATCAAGTTGCTCCCACTAACCAAAAGAGAGAAAGAACGACATAATGCAGCTGATTTCTGTGAGGTCTGCAATGAACGGTTCAATAAAGATAAGGTGTATGACCATTGTCATATAACTGGTATCTACCGGAATGCATTATGCCGTAAATGCAACCTGCAGCGAGAGCGACAATCATTCATACCAGTGTTTCTCCACAACTCTTCAAACTACGATACACACCTCATTATTCCAGAGCTGGGTAGCGATAAGGATCGGCTGTTTGTCATCCCAAACTCGTCGGAAAAGTATATATCATTCACCAAACGAATATCTCCAAAAATGCACCTTCGATTCATCGATACATTCCGGTTTACGCCTGATAGTTTAGACAATCTGGTCACCAACCTAGTCAAATCAGCATCGAATCCAGAAGACTGTCCAAAGTGCTACCACATACTGCCAAGGTGTTTGGAAACAAATTGAGCCTTGTCTCAAGGAAAGGAGTGTTTCCATACGACTACTGCGATTCATGGCAGAGACTCGAGAAACATTGCTACCACCCAAAGAGGCATTTTTCAGCAAGCTGGTTGATAGGAGTGTTAGCAGTGATGATTATGAACATGCTCAAACTGTGTGGAACCAATTCAGTTGTAGAACTCTAGGAGAATACAGTGACCTATACTTGAAAACAGATGTTCTCCTGTTGGCTGATGTCTTTGAGAGCTTCCGCGATGTATGCATGAAGACTTATGATTTGGATTGTGCTCACTACTTTACATCTCCAGGCTTTTCCTTTGACATCATGCTGAAATATACTAAAGTTGAGCTTGAGCTCCTTACTGACTATGACATGTACATGTTTATCGAGCGAGGTATCAGAGGAGGAATAACAAATTGTATACACCGTCATGCAATTGCCAACAACAAGTGCACTGGCGCACCTTGGGATCCAGAGAAGCCTACATCCTATCTGTTATATACAGATGCCAACAACCTATATGGCTGGGCAATGTGTCAGCCAATTCCATGCCGCCAATTCCAATGGATGGATAAAGAAGAATTGGAAGCAGTGACAATGGGTATTACAGGTTTAGGGGATAATATGGAGATTGGATACATTCTAGAGGTGGACATTGAATACCCTTCCAACTTGCACAGCGAGCACAATGATTTCCCATTTCTTGCAGAGAACAAGAAAACTCTTAAATCCAATCATGTACGACTCATGACAACCCTGTATGATCGAGAACATTATGTATGTCACTACCGCACCCTAAAACAAGCAGTACAGCATGGGTTGAAGATAAAAAAGGCTCATCGAGGTGTGCGGTTTGAGCAGAAAAACTTTCTAGCATCATACATCATGCTTAATACAAAGCTAAGACAGCAGTCAAAGAATAAATTTGAAAAGAACTTTTTCAAACTCATGAACAATGCTGTGTTTGGTAAGACAATGGAAAATGTGCGAAAAAGAATGAGCATGGAGCTAGTGAATGATGAGAAGCGATTGAAGAAACTGATTGCTCGACCAGTGTACAAGGATTGTATCATATTTGGAGAGAATATTTGTGCTGTTACGATGCATAAGGAAAAAGTGGAGCTCAATAAGCCAATCTATATAGGGTTATCAGTGCTTGACATCAGCAAAACCTCATGTATGAATTCCATTATAACATCATGAAGCCCATCTACAAGGACCGTCTTCAGCTCTTATATCAAGATACTGATAGCTTGTTCTATCTTGTCAAGACAGAGGACATGTACAAAGATATCATCACCAACCAACAACTGAAAGATACCTTTGACACCTCAGAGTACCCTCCAGACCACCCATGCTATTCAGATGCAAACAAAATGGTGCTTGGTAAGTTTAAAGATGAATATGCTGGCCGAGCGCCACTTGAGTATGTAGGCTTACAATCGAAGCTATATGCCTGTAGTGTTACAATAGTGATCCAATCAGCTGACAAGTGGATTGATAAAGAAAGCTAAAGGAGTGAGGAGACCAATACTTGGGCGAGAACTCTCAAAAATGAACTCTCAGAACTGAATTATACGGTATAATGACATTGAGTGACTTTTTCAAGGAGAGTGGTCATTTAGAGTTTTGTGCAGATCGTGAATCTCATAGTTGTGCATGCATACGACTCAGGCAGAAGCATCAGGCTGTTGTTGATGCAGTCAAGGATAAAAATTTTTCTTTGTATGCGATGATCTTCACAACCCATTGAGAAATACTCATGTGACCTCCACCGATGTGAAATGTTTCCTGCTGAAAGTTTTCACGCAACTATGAAGAGTATCAAGGATAATATCCACAAGAGGGCAATGCATCATTGCCCACCAGGACTTGCAATGAAATTCACTGTCATGTTTGATGACACTTGCATACTGCTAAAATCTTTCTTCAAGTTGGATAATGGTAGAATGGCTGCTATTGTTAATCTTGAGAAGGTAGCCAACTGGAGGGAAAAGGAGTGAAGATTGTGTTGAGTGTTCTCAATCAGGACCAATACTACAAGTGTGATTTTATATGTGGACAGCAATCTAAATGTACGGGACTGGGTCAAAAGGAGATCAAATTGCAGGATTTACAAAAATTGAGAGTACAGGACATGTGAACGATTCAGGCTGGAGGATGGAACATCTGGTGATTCAGCTTTTGAGATTAGCATCTACAAGCTGTACGCATACCTATGCCACTGCCATCTACTGGGGGATATGACGAAGTTGATGGACCATGCATCGTTCGTGAAAGGAATAAGCCATCAGTTGAGCGTTATGTCACCAACAATGATTATAGCCGAGGAGAAAGACTTCTTCAGCTGTATATTCTGTTCAATACTGAAGATTGATTATAAATGTTTGTCAATAAATACTGTGTGTGTAATGAACCATTTGTTATTATTGATTATCCTACTTCCTCATATAGGTAAGAAATTAGGTTGCTGTGCTTTCAATGAAATATCTATTGACATGTTGCAATAGGTTGACCAAGATGCAAAATATCAAAAGATATCCATTATGGTGTAATGGTATACCAACCCTGTATACTTACCTTATCAATTGGGACCCTACATCAATCTCAGCCCCTGAAGGTTTGAACCCAGGACCTACAGCATGGAAAGCGGCGCCGCTAACCACTACACCATAAGGATATCTATTAACTAGCTTCAACTATATGCTATTTCAGTATTGACCTAGAGGAAACATCTATATTGATGTGCAAGATGCTGACCTACTATTATTATTATCTATGGGATGAGGTGTTGAACATTGAATTATGAAACTCTCAATCAATGGTTAACACATAAAATGAGTTATTTCATACATGAGAGTTAGTTTTAGACAGTGGATCAGCCAATGAGGTTTATTTCTTTATTATCATATTACAAATGGTAATACATTGATATTAACTGATTGGTGTGATGAGGGCTACTGTCAAATTGAAACCGTCTTGGCCTCAGCTGGTGGGATGATTGGTGGCGGTGGTGGTTGACTGGCAGCAATAGTGGGGCGACTGGCAGCAATAGTGGGGCGACTGGCGGCGCTAGTGGGGCGACTGGTGGCGATAGTGGGACGACTGGTGGTGATGGTGGTACGACTGGTGGCGATAGTGGGACGACTGTGACGATAGTGGGGCGACTGGCGGCGATAGTGGGACGACTGGTGGCGATAGTGAGTGGCTCAACACTCCACCTTGCACTCATGACAAAAATGCAATCACCACAAGGACATGGTGATTCAGGGTCTGCTGGCGCAATTGCTGATTGAAGTACTGGATGTAGATGTTGTTGACAGCCCATGTTGACAGTAGGATGAGCACACCTCGACTGACTTTGTAATAACTGCTTCAAGGAAATCCAGCGATGTGAATGATGGTGGAGACAGTTACGCAGATCATATGCGCAGTGGATTTTGTGACACAGTTCCTTCCCCACTTCATGCTCTCCTGCGATTTTAAGTACCTTGCTGACATCATTGTACATTGTTGCAAGGTCGTGGTTGAACTTGTTGGATGACATCAGACATTGCCTGATGTGGAAAATGTTGTATGTATCCAGTCCATGCTCCCGGATGCTAGAAAGTCTTCACTCCTATACTTTGGATCCAGTGAATAGGCTCCAAGAGCCATCATGAGGCAGAGCACGACTGAATGTTGGAAGCATGCATGTTGAATGCAGAGTGATGAGATCTGGACAATGCACAACAATATTGTATAGTATGGTATGCAGTATTCAACTCTATATATGAATCACTATCAACGGATGTGGGGGATGAAGGTGGTGAATCGGTATCGGATCGTGGGTCGGGGGATGGAGGCTCATAGGTGTTTACGTTCTAGGGATGATGGTCCGAGCTGTATGGTGGGGTGGGGTGGGGAGGGGGGAATGTGAATGAGGTCTGGGATCTACTCTACTTTGTGATTTACGGTTTTTAGGTTTTAGGATGAATTACAATCATGTGAATGGAGGTCTAGGATCTACTTATGGGGATGGTGGGGATGGGGGAATGTGATGGGGGTCTAGGCTCTACTTTGTGATTATACGTTTTTTAGGTTAGGATGAATTACAACCATGTGAATGGAGGTCTAGGATCTACTTTATGATTATACGTTTTTTAGGTTAGGATGGATTACAACCACCAACTCAAAGAACCTAATTCATAATTAACTCATAACTTGTATGTATTGGAACCTAATTCATAATTCCACTAGTCATTTTTGACTATGTCATTTACTCTATGTATTGGAACCTAATTCATAATTAAAACTTGTCATTTTTGACTATGTCATTTACTCTATGGTGTTTATGTTCTAAGGATAATGGTCTGGAGCTGTATGGGGGAATGTGAATGGGGGTCTAGGATCTACTTTGTGATTATAGTTTTTTAGGTTAGGATGGATTACAACCACCCACTTGAAGACCTAATTCATAATTAAACTCATAACTTGTATGTATTGGAACCAATTCATAATTACACTAGGTCATTTTTGACTATGTTATTTACTCTATGTATTGAACCTAATTCATTATTAAACTTGTCATTTTCGAATTTAAGTCATTTTAGAATTTAATTGTCAGTCTCAAACTACTTCAATATTCTACTCTTTTGAACTTAATTTTTAAATCATGATATATAATAAATATAGATAACTATAAATTGCACTGGTACTTACTCTTGATGTTGATAAAGATGAAAGTGATCCAAAACCAATACGCCGAAATCACACACCACGTACTGACGGCACAACTGTCAAAGACACAATGTCTCACTCCTTGTAGAACAACTCCTTTTATACCCCAGTTCAGGATCTGGAGGGATTTTTTCCCTTTTTTCCCGATTTTATGTGTTTTTAAATTTTTTTTTTTATTTTTTTTTTTTAATTTTTTTTTTAATTTTTTTTTTTTAATTTTTTTTTATTTGTTATTTTTTTTTTTTAAATTTTTTTTTTTTAATTTTTTTTTTTAGTTTTTTTTTCTATTTTTTTTTTAATTTTTTTTTTAATTTTTTTTTTTAATTTTTTTTTTATTTTTTTTTTTTAATTTTTTTTTTTTAATTTTTTTTTTTTTCACCTGGGTTAATTTTTTTTTTTTTCACCTGGGGTGACCTTGAGGTTAGGTTAGGTCACCTGGGGTGACCTTGAGGTTAGGTTTGATACCTGGGGTGACCTTGAGGTTAGGGTGGTTGACTGGATGACCTTGAGGTTAAGGTGTTGACCTGGATGACTTGAGGTAAAGGGCGACTCTGGGACACTTGTGTCCCAGAGTCGCCCTTTTTATACTACTTTTAGGCAGTCGTCGACGAGAATGAAAAAACTCAAGCCATGGATCACCCTGGACCTCATTAAATTGATCCTGAAAGAGATAAAATCAGCAAGAGAATCAAAAAGCATCCCTTGAATGAGGAGCTAAAGATATATTATCGTAATTTCAGACAACATGTAACAAGCATTCTAAAAGCAACAAAACGATCATATTTTAGAGGAAAGTAGATCAATATCAGAGAAATCCAAAAATGTTTTGGCGACTATTAACGAACTGGCAGGCAGGAATAATGTTGAACAAATTTTCCCATTAATAAATTTTTACCATCTGTAACTACTATAACTCCTACTGTTTGCGAGATGTAGCAGAATTTCAATTCTTTTTTTCGTTGTCGGACAGAATTTGGCCGGCTCAATTGACTCGGGCGGTGCTTTGTTGGTTGATGACTGGGACTTTGGTTGGACACTAGGTTCAACCTCCACACGGTTTCAGAACTTGAAGTTATTGGGCACGTCAATGCTTGCGAGGCGGGTCTGCCCCGGTATTGATGGTTTTTTTCGGCCTCCTTATTGAAAGAAAACTATTTATTTTCATTAACCATTTCTTCACCTATTAATCTTAGCTTGAGACTGGAGTTTTTCCTGATATTTTTAAAGTTGCCAAAGTGTTTCCCTCATAAGTCTGGTATTTTGCTGACAAAAACAACTTCGGCCTATTTCTCTTTTAAGTGTTTTTCGAAGTTCTTGAAAGAATGTAAAAGAACACTTGTTAGTTATCTTGCGACTAACGGCATTCTGTCAGAATGCCAATACGGTTTTAGAGGTGACAAAAATTTTTCGGATATATTGTTTGATGTAAACAAGCAGCTTCATTTTTCTCTATCTAATAATATGCATCCAATCTTAATCTTCCTTGACCTCAAAAAGCTTTTGGAAGTATTGATCGGAGGAACTTATCAGAAAATTGTCAGCCTTGGGTGTCACTGGGAATGCGCTTGCATGGTTTACTAGTTATTTATCTGGAAGAGGCAGTGTGTTTCATTAATGGAGTAAATGGTAATGAGCTTCCTGTCGACTTTGGGGTGGTACAGGAAGCACTCTCGGGCCTTACTATTTCTCATATATATCAATAACATTTCCAGATTAAATTTACATGGGAGGCTATTTCTTTTTGCAGATGACACTTTAATTTTGTTGAAGGGAGAACTTGGGGGAGGCTCGTGATAGAGCTGAGTCTGACCTAAGATCTATCAAGAAATGGTTGGATCAGAATACCCTCTCTCTTAATATTGCAAAAACCAAGTTTATGCCATTAGTCTAAGTAATAACACAGATTCCAATTTACATCCATGGAAAATTCACGAATGTGAGTTGATGAGAGGAATGCTTGTTCTTGTGAAGTGATACAGAGAGTTTCTTCTTATAAGTATCTGGGGGTGGTGTTTGATTCGAGAGTGAGATGGGCAGAACATACCAACTTCTTATTGTCTAAATTAAGAAAATTATATATGCATTCAGGTGTCTCAGTGATGTTTTAAATGCGGGAAATTAGACAGATGTATCATGCCTTCGTCCAGTCATTGCTATCATGGTATACTGGCCTGGGGTGCTGCCTACCAGGTGCACATTAGCAGATTGGAGACTGTTCAGAAATCAATTCTTAAGGCAGGTTTAAAAAAAATAGAGATATTCCTCTGCGTTACTTTTTAGTGAGTCCAGAGTTTTGTCACTGAGAAAACTTTTCATGAAGATCTGTTGATCTACATCTATATACTTCCCATTCAATATTTACTCCTACAGAACATCATACAATACAAGATATGCTCAGCAGTAGGTATAAACACAATACACAAACAAGATCGTTTTCAATGACAAATTGCTTTTACATTTCTCATATTTATTCCGAAATTTCCTTCTCCGTTCCAACCAGAATAGATTGTTGGATGTAGTTTCGAACTCTGCGTTCAAGTGGCACTTGAAGAACTGGCTGTTTGATATCAGTGAGGATAATGCCGTCTCACTCATTGTTACTGGGGGTGCGCATGTATGATTCAATTTGGGCGCTTCAGAGAGATTTTTTTTCAGTTCTGTCATGCTTGTCTGATCTGTTTTCCTGACTTGAATTTGTTATTTAAATTGTAGCCTTCCTCGCTATTCCTTGTTTTCATCATCTTTTATTTCTAAATTTAAAGTATTTATAATTCAGTTTTCCACTTTATATTTTTATCCCTTCTTAATGCACGGGGATTATAGTTTCATAATTGAAAATTATTTAATGTAGTTTAGATCTCTAATAAAAATTGAGATCTCTCTTTATAATTATAGATATAACAAATTTTGTTACGATAACTCGAGCTTACGCACAGGCCTTTGTTGCCTATGTAAGCTCCTTCCTATCTGATGAAAGAATTTTATACAATAATAAAATTGTGATAGCTCAAGAGTTCTATTGTTAAGTATAGTTCTATATTTGTTGTTTGTTTTTTGTATGATATTATATCATTTCTTGAATTGTATAAACTTTATTGCTCTAACTATGTAACTGCTTGAATGTATTCAGAAGGAAAAATAAATTGAATTGAATTGAATTGAAAGTGCTCTACGGTCACAGCTTAAGTCTGCCAACAATGAATAGTCAGGTTGAGGAAGACTTGAATTCTACTAAAAGTGCTAAAATAAAGTAATAAATCATTATGTGGAGAGAAATCTAAAAATAGATTTTGGGATTCGTTTGATGACAAACAGAGACAAGTTATTTTCAAAAGTTTCTGGGAATGTTCTTGGGCAGAAAAAAAAGTTTATGTAGTCCACATGGTTAGGAAGGTAAATAAGGTAAATGATATATTGATTCCAACTCAATCATTCTGTAAGTTTTTTTTTGAGAGAAGGCTTGGTGAGCCGAGTGGTAAGCAGCTTCTGTGGTGGCTCCTGTTCTGTGCGTCTAAAAGGTGGTATTTTCGGTGATTTCTGAGTTGTGTGATACATCAATTGTTCGTCTAGTTGTAGTGCATAAGGTGCAAAATCTTGACCAAATCCGACAACAGGAAAGAAGTTATAAGCTGTTAGTTTTTAAATTTTATCATCTCATAGTAGAGCATAGGAAGAATAGAACTTTTACATTAATCACTCTCTGCTGAGCTTGAAACTGCAGATTTTGATACAACGGTATTTTCGGTGATTTCTGAGTTGTGTGATACATCAAATTGTTCGTCTAGTTGTAGTGCATAAGTGTGCAAAATCTTGACCAAATCCGACAACAGGTAAAGAAGTTATAAGCTGTTAGTTTTTAAATTTTATCATCTCATAGTAGAGCATAGGAAGAATAGAACTTTTACATTAATCACTCTCTGCTGAGCTTGAAACTGCAGATTTTGATACAACGGTTTTCTGATATAAAGGATGCCAATATCTGAGGAAGAGATTGCCGTTTGCTCCTCTTTTGAAGCTCCACCCAAATCCGCAGGAAAAATTATTTTATAAAACAAAAAATAGTGAGGATTTAGGTAAGAATAGCTCAGTAGGAAGAAGAAAGTGAGATTTCTGGCAGAGACTGGTTGGACGGTATTAAGCAGAAAGGAACCAACCCTCAAAATTCCACATTTTGAGTTATCATGCAATATAGAAAGGGAATATGATTCTGAATGTTCAGCTGAAAGGAGCCAGCCCACAGAAAAAAGAAAACACGTAAAAATGTGTTTGAAAATTCTCTTGAATTCAGATTTGGGACTATGATTTCAGCAGAGATGAACCACTATTGAGTCCTTCCAATATTGTTGATAACAGAACTTATCATTTCAGTTGAATGGAACCAAGTGTGGTTGGTTCTCCATTTGAAAAAAGAACAAGCTTACTTGCATGCTAGAGAACCAAGGCTGCTTGGTTCTCTTCAGATGAATGCGAGTGAGCAAGTTCTATTTTGAAATAGAGAACCAACCACACTTGGTTCCATTCAACTGAAATGAAAAAGCTGCTCTAGTTATGATGGTTCCCATATTTTGGAATATTGCCATCTTGTGTCCTCGTGTTTCTGATTGCTAGGTTTGTAGGTTATGACATGCTAGTTGGTTAAGCTGCGATTGGTTTATTCGTGCGTAATGTACTGACCGTCGGTCGTTGTCAATCAGCTGTAGCCAATCACAGGTCTTCTTATAAAATCTTGAGGACAATACAAAACAAGACAGAGCTGTGATTGACCACGGCTGATCGACAACGACCGACAGTCGTTACGTTACTCATAAACCAAATCGCAGATTTAGTTCGATGGTTGAACGACTGAACATGTTAGGTAGTGTTTTGCTCCATTTTTCAGCCAGATTGTGAATAATATTATCGAGTTGGATGGTTTCTGCAATAATTTGTTTTGAAAACTTTGAGCTCCATGGCCAATTTCAGTAGTCGAGGACAATTTTTAGTTTACAAGGCAAAAGCAGTAGTACATTCACGAAATAATTCAAATCGAGTGCATAACCTACAAGATGCGCATCTTCCAATTTCTATTGATGGTGAAGCAATTAATTTTCTATGTTATTATTCAGAACAAACAACTTATTTACATTATAAATAGATATTCTTTATTTATTTTCTATTTTTGATGATTCGAATAGCCTAAGCATTTTTAATTTATGATAGCCTAGACATGACTAAGTTGCGTTTTGTGGTGTGGTTGAATAATGGAATAACCTACTGCTGCTTCAATCTGCTATAATAATTATTATTGCTTACCAACATTTTTGTACATTTAGGCTACCAGATAATTCCATGAGTTTAGTAGTTATCTCAATGAGATGTTGAGATCCTTACACAAAATGTATTAATAATCACATAAAGATAATATTTGGTGAACTCACATTATTTTTATTCAGATCACAAATTACCTACTATTTCCCTTCAATGAATTCTTTCTAGTTAGTTATTGATAAGAGTGCTTATTTTATTTTATTATTTTACAAAGGCGACTTTTTAGAAGTATTTTAAGCCTAGGTGATGATGATAGGATGAATGATAAAGCAATGAAGGTAGAGTTATGAATGAATAAAAATTATGGGTTATGCTATCCACTTGAATTGATTTGAGTCCACTTTTCAGTACAGAAGTAAATAAACTAGAAATTTTGAATTTGATTTGATTAAAAACCGAATATAATAGAAGGATTACATTCAATAAACTCTCAGAAACTTGAAAATATTGAGTTATGGAGAAAAATTTTGAACCAGAAATAAAACACAGACTAATTCACTGAAAGCACAGCTGTTATATACATTTTTATGTGTGCACCGAATTTGATCAACTAATGACTCCTGATTTTTTGTTGCAGGAAATGCCAATTGCGATGAGACACCCACTGACAACGAAAATAATTCTCATTCTGATGCATACAATGTTGAACATCTGCAAATAATATCACTAGAAGTAATCTATTTTCCCATCATTCTTTGATGCATAAACACTGAGTTACTATATCTATTCTCATTGGAATTCATGATTGAGATGCCCCCTAAGTCAGTGACAAATGCAAGAGATTTTTGAATAAAATAGCCTATTGATGTACATTAATATTTAGTGAACCAACATTATTTTTATCCCGACCAGATATTACTATTTTCCTTCAATGAATTCTTTCTAGTTAGTTATTGATAAGAGTGCTTATTTTATTTTATTATTTTACAAAGGCGACTTTTTAGAAGTATTTTAAGCCTAGTGATGATGATAGGAGAATGATGAAGCAATGAAGGTAGAGTTATGAATGAATAAAAATTTGGGTTATGCTATCCACTTGAATTGATTTGAGTCCACTTTTCAGTACAGAAGTAAATAACTAGAAATTTTGAAATTGATTTGATTAAAAACGAATATAATAGAAGGATTACATTCAATAAACTCTCAGAAACTTGAAAATATTGAGTTATGGAGAAAAATTTTGAACCAGAAATAAAACACAGACTAATTCACTGAAAGCACAGCTGTTATAATACATTTTTATGTGTGCACCGAATTTGATCAACTAATGACTCCTGATTTTTTGTTGCAGGAAATGCCAATTGCGATGAGACACCCACTGACAACGAAAATAATTCTCATTCTGATGCATACAATGTTGAACATCTGCAAATAATATCACTAGAAGTAATCTATTTTCCCATCATTCTTTGATGCATAAACACTTGAGTTACTATAATCTATTCTCATTGGAATTCATGATTGAGATGCCCCCTAAGTCAGTGACAAATGCAAGAGATTTTTGAATAAAATAGCCTATTGATGTACATTAAATATTTAGTGAACCAACAATATTTTTATCCCGACCAGATATTACTATTTTCCTTCAATGATTATTTTACTCCCTAGTTAGTTATTGATACTAATTACTCCTGATTTTTTGTTGCAGGAAATGCCAATTGTGATGAATCCCACAGACAATGACAATAATTCTCATTCTGATACACACATGTTGAACATCTGCCAATATCACTGGAAGGTAATTACTTTCCCATATTTTACATCATTTTCATCTCTCATCATTTCCACACCAATGGTCACACTATGATTGTACAGTATCTATAGTTACAACTTTAGCCAAAACTAGCTAGTTAT
>NC_052515.1:35598898-35632039 GCF_014356525.2 Nilaparvata lugens | reverse complement strand
CCCAGTTGTTGCCGCCCCCGCATACGCCGCCCCCGCCTACCACGCACCCGCTGCCTACGCCGCCCCCGTCGCTAAGGTCGCCACCCCCGCTCTTCTTGGAGTCGCCTACTCTGCCGCCCCCGTCGTCTCCCACATGACCTAGGAAAGTAGCAGAGGTTATAATGCTACTGAAGCCAGGTAAAGAGCTACATGAAGTATCATCATATAGGCCAATATATTGTTACCGGTCCTATCCAAGTTGTTTGGAAGGATTTTACTTAGTAGGCTAAAACCAATAATTGAGAGACAGCACATAATTCCAAATCACCAATTGGCTTCAGAGTGAAACACTCAACAATAGATCAAGTGCATCGGATTATAAATGTAATAGAGAAGTGCTTAGAAGAGAAAAAAATTTGCTCAGCAGCTTTCCTTGATATAGGGCAAGCTTTTGATAAAGTATGGCATGAAGGTCTCATTTTCAAGCTCAAAAAAGTGCTACCAAAGCAATATACAGATATATACAATCCTATCTCACTGACAGATACTTTAGGGTCAGGCATGAAAGTCATATTCTGATTTGAAGGAAATTAAAGCAGGAGTTCCTCAAGGCAGTGTTCTGGGACCAGTTCTTTACCTACTCTATACCAGCGATATTCCCAGCCTTGATGAGAATATACAGCAACATTTGCAGACGACACAGCCATATTATCAGTAGACAGTAATATACATATTGCAACAGAGAAACTACAGAGATCCATCAACAAAATTCAAGATTGGACTAGAAAGTGGAGAATGAAATTGAATGAAACAAAGTCGATTCACATCAATTATACCAATAAGAAGGACCTGCCCATACCAATAACTATCAACAACCAAGTTGTACCATATGCTAATGATGCCAAGTATCTAGGTATGACCTTGGACGCAAAGCTTCGCTGGAAGGCCCATGTCAAGAAGAAGAGAGAAGAGCTTGGAATCAAATATAAGAAGCTGTATTGGCTGATCGGAAGAAACTCTGACCTTTCAATCCGAAACAAAGTACTTCTGTACAAACAGATATTAAAGCCAGTATGGACGTATGGTATACAACTTTGGGGTGTACCAAAGAAAGCAACATCAATATCATTCAACGTTTTCAAAACAAAGTGCTAAGGAACATTGTGGATGCTCCTTGGTATGTCAGGAACAGCGATCTTCATAGAGACCTTCACGTCGATCTGGTGTCCACCGAGATCCAGAGGCATGCGGAGAGGCACGAGGGGCGACTGCACCAACATGACAACGTCGAGGCGATCCAGCTGCTAGACAATGGAGGGTTGGTGCGGAGGCTCAAAAGGAGGAAACCGTTTGAACTAGTGTAGTGCTTGTTCAAGTAGTGTCCAGTGAAAGAGCAGAGCAGTGATTGAGTGAATCTAGCTTCTATAGTGTAGTCAATAAGTGTACATATTAATTAAACAATAGCAGTAAGAGTTTCTAATGAGAAATTCACTGTTCAATTTTTCAAGTAGTAATTTAGGATAGAAAAAATTAGCTCATTAGTCTTTAGACTAGATGGCTATAGTATTGACCAATAGAAAAAAATAAGGAATCGTATAACTACGCTGTGTTTGAACATGCTTGGAAATTTTCTTTTCACAATACTCAGGTTAATTAGATCGGTTAATTTGTTCAAATAATTCATGTAAGTTTTTTAATCATGCTTGTGCCTATTCCATCAACACCTGGCAAAGATTTGTTTTTCAATTTTTTATTAACTTTTACTTCCTTCCTCGGGATTTGTAGGGTGAAGAAAAATTGATTTAGTTGGAGATTGTATGGAAACCTTTATTTTGATATTCTAGCAGTCTCTTCCCTGGTTTGCAATGTGCTTTGTTCTAATTCATCATTCATTTTATTCACAACATTTAGAAAATAAGAATTAAACAAATTAGGAATTTTATGACTATCATGTATGCTATTTCCCTGCTCATCAACAATTAGTTTTTAGTGGTTCTTTATTTTTTTAATCTAACGCGTCAATTGTTTTTCACGTCTTTCTAATGTGTCCCTGGCTTTCTCTAAACTGTTTTGAATAATAATATTGTTTTCTTTCTCTCAGTTCATTACGTAAGTTATTTTTGAATGTATTGATATTTGTTTTAAGTCGTCATTATTAGGTTGTTTGATTACATTCTTGTATAACTCATTCTTAAGTTTATTTGCATGATCAGATAACTATTTATCCATGGCAACCTGAATTTCTGTGTAAAGTTATTTTTTACATGAAGATTTTCTTGTGAATCATTGATAGCGCTTGTTAAAATGTCAATGAAATACTCCCATCCCTCATCAACCGATGCTGCTGGTATTTCTCTATCCCAATCAATCGACGATAAAATATTATTCAACTTTCCATAATTGATTGGGTGTATTTTATTATTATCTGTATCTGCTTCTTCTTTGGATCTCTTCAATCCTTCAACTTGAAGTATTATTGTACTGTGATCAGTTATATCTAAGTGTAGTATTTCTGGAATTAGATTAATTTTATTCAGTTTTGTTATATTTTTGCCAGATTTTAAGTAAAGATGATCATCTATTAAAAAGTTAGAAATCGGGACCTATGAGTGTAATCAGTATTGAGTGAGTCAAATCCAAAACTGTTCATTAGATATTTGTAATCGTCAATAATTCTGGTGTTCTGAAAAAGATCTATATTTATATCTCCGTGAAAAAGAAAGGGACCTCATTGTTTTCGATAATATTGAATATTTATTCAAAGTACAAGGTTAATTCGTTAAGAATATTTTGGGTGAGTTTGATTACAACCTGTAAGCAGCCAACAACTGAAATTTCAAAATTATTATATGAACAAGATATATGTACACATTCCGCTAAAATAAAATCTATTGTCTTTGTTATCTCACTGCTAATATAAACCGAAGTTCCTCCTGCTCTGTAGTTATGATTAAAATTACCATGTACGGAATAGCCCTCTATATGATATAAGTCTATTTCATTCTCTAGAATCCAATGGATACTAGGAGTAACAAAAAAGCTCCTATCCAATTTTCTGTGCGAAGCTGATTTCAAAAGTCGAAAAAATATAGGGGGCACTAGGGGGCCAGGGGGTAAAATTTTAGTGATTACGAGGTTCTCCCATAGCCTCCAGTACATTCCCTAATTGATTTTGATGTGGGTTCTTCGTGATAATCAGCCGTTTTGGCTGTGATTTTTTTGTCTTTGCAGCTATAATATAATAAGATTGAGCAAAGAAATATAATGGAATATGCGACTACTGATTACTATAATGTTTTCACATTGAAACATTGCATGCACTCCGCACAGCTGGCAGTGGACTGCTTATGATTAAATTACAACTGATGCCACTGGGGAGTTGAGTAAACATGCGCCACTTCACTGGAGAATGAATGAGAATTGATAGTAGTGAAATAATAACCAGGAGGACCAGAGCCTTGTTCCCTTATCATCAGATGAGAGAGCAAGGTTCAAGAATTAAAGTAAAGAGCAGGCATCATTCAATAATAAAACAGATTCAAAAATAGGTACATATGATATTTATTGATAATAGTAATAAACTTTAATGAGGGAAGCTCCCGGGCTTCAATAGTAAAACGATTACAAATATTGAATATATGCCATAGAAGATGGTCAAAAAATAGGTATGCTATATAATCCAAAAATATTATTAAGATGGCATTCGGTGCCCAAAATTGAAAATTAATCCAAAGTATCTGTGAACAGAAATACAGTATTGAAAAATAGTATAGAAGTAGTAGGTCTAATATTATTATCAAATTGAAAAATCAGTAATATAAGCAAATTTTGGAATATTTAAACTGTAGGCTATTGATTGATATAGAAAATAAATAACTGAATTAGGAATGATTGAATCTGAGAATTAATGATTTGGAAACAATTGAAACTAGAAGAAATAACCTTAAATTAATCAATCAAAATGTCTAAAACTGCTTTGACTTAATGAAGTGAATTATTGAAATGAAAAAGCTTATTAAGCTTAAGTATCACCAAAGGATGATACAAAATGAGTCAAATACAACTTATGTATTAATATACAAATGCCAGTGAGAATAAGTAGTCTAAATAATAAAATTTATTTAAAATGACTGGCAAAAAATCTCTAGGCTAGCTATTAGAATAGTTCTAATGCAATGTAATAAATTTCTAGTAGGTCTGAGAAGGTAATTTCAAAATGGCTGGCAAATCTCCAGGCCAGCTATGAGAATAACTATTATTCAAATTGGTAATAGAATTTTAGTAATTATAATTAGGTAAATAAGTTGATAAAAGGAACAGATACCGCCTTTCAAGTGTGCTGCCGTCCAATCTCAATGTCCAGAGAAATTTGAATAACAGGAACCAGAGTTGAATAAGGAGATTCAATGAGAATTGAAATTCAGGAACCAGGGTTTCAGCAAGGATGATGTACCATGGAGAGGATAATTTAGTTTTTAAAGATGAATAATTGTTCGAGTTGGAATGTCTCAAAATTTGTAGGCACTGAAAACATGAAAAATCGTGATGCACAATGTATGTCAATGCAGGCTTGGCTAGGCTTGCAAAAATTGAGTCCTAGTATTGTAAGTCCTGATGAAGTGAACCAAATCAATGAATTGTATGTCTTTTTGAATAAAAATATGTGAAGTTCTCAAAATAATTGATAATAATAAATATTGCTAGTTCGAATTTCAACGTGTTTGAAATCTGTAATAGGTTAGAGTTCTGAATGAGAATACTTCACCAAACAATGTTGTAGAAATTGGCAAGTAATTGTTGGAAATCACTAAGAAATGAGACGCGCTCATGAATTTCAATTTGAACACACAGGTAATTGTTCGAAAAGATAGATGAATTATTTAGAACCAGTTTTGCAGTCACTGAAGTTCTGAATGAGAATACACCAAACATGTTGTAGAAATTGAGAAGTAATTATTGGAAATCACTAAGAAATGAGACGCCACTCATGATTTCAATTTGAACACACAGGTAATGTTCGAAAAGATAGATGAATTAGTTAGAACCAGTTTTGCAGTCACTGAAGTTCTGAATGAGAATACACCGAACGATGTTGTAGAAATTGAGAAGTAATTAATGGAAATCACTAAGAAATGAGACACCCTCATGAATTTCGACCTGAATACATAGGTAATTGTTCAAAAAGATAGATGAATTAGTATCAGTTTTGCAGTCACTGAAAAAGATGGAACAACCAGGAAAAGAGATGCTATAGTGCGTAGAACAACTGTGTTAGAACAAAACGAGAAGCCATTGCGAAAAAGCGGCAAGAAAAACACTGCTACACAAATCTGAGTTCAAATTCAGAATTAAAATTACAATCAACAAATCAATGCTAAATGGAGAGGCACTAAAAATACTCAATAATACAAAATCAGACAAGAAATATAACTACAGAATACAATAATGACAGAGTCGAGAATATTTAATGACAATGGCTGTTGGGTTGGCAACAGATGGAGCAGGAAGGCGCTAAATTCAAAATTACTGGAGAATTGGCTGTGAGTTTCAACACACATGAAATGGTGAAGTTTGGACCTTTAGTTGTCCAGTCTTAGAGAGGGTATCGAACATACCCTTCCTTTCAGCACTTTGCTGTGGATAAAGAAGGTTGGAAATTCTACCGAAATATGCCTAAACATAGAAAATTACAACTAAAAATTAATCAAGAAGTAAAAAAAAAAACATAAAAACAATAAATCATCAAGAGTTGAGTTGATTGGCATAATAGAGTGAATAATAATGAATATGAAAGATTCGTACTTGTAAATCACAAAATAAATAAATGTAGCCTAAATCATAATAATTGATAAGGAAGGAAAATACAGGAAAGAGGGATGTAGGATAAAATGCTATTAAGAACTTCTCCACGAAGATTTGGAATAAGAACTAATTCATGATGTATCTGATGCTAAATTTAGGTGAGTGAAAATTCAAGAAATTAAAATAATTATTCTCACTAGGGAGTGGAGGAATATGATGATTAAGGATTGTAAAATCTGACAAAGCATTTATTGGAACGGTTCCACTTGTTACTCGTTCCGTTACTATGTAGACATCATGTCGTCATTTTCCGTCTGCGCTGTCCGGTGACGTCACAGTCATGGTTCTACGGCACTGCTTTAATCAAGTTGGTTTCCTATATTATTTGCATTATTCGTCGTGTTATTTGCCGTTGCAATTTTAATATTTGTACTAATCGATTTTTTTGGAATTTATTTTGTCTTTAGGCATCTTACTTTCTAGATATTTGCTACTTTTTCACCAAACGTTTGTAAACGTTTCACATCCGTGGCTGACATTTCCGCCTTCCCTTTTTGTTGCTAGTGCCTTTAGCTAGCCTCTTGTCTTTCAATGGAGTCTAGTCGGTGTGTGCACATCTCGCGCCTGGTCTAAACTTTTCATCCAAATCATCTGATCTATGGAACGTTTTTAAAAGTGAATTATCCTTCCGAATTTATTCATTTATTCTACTCTTCAATTGTGATTCAATTATTCATCGATTTCTTCACTTATTTACTCTGATAAACTTTGTCAAAATTGCAACCTCGTGTGGGCGTTTTTCACTATTCATCTGATCTATGGAACGTTTTTAAAGTGTGAATTATTCTTTCAAATTAATTCGTTTATTCTATTCTTCAATTGTGATTCAATTATTCATCGATTTCTTCACTTATTTACTCTGATAAACTTTGTCAAAATTGCAACCTCGTGTGGGCGTTTATCGCTATTTATCTGATCTACAGAACGTTTTTAAAGTGTGAATTACTCCTTCAAATTAATTCGTTTATTCTATTCTTCAAATGTGATTCAATTATTCATCGATTTCTTCACTTATTTACTCTGATAAACTTTGTCAAAATTGCAACCTCGTGTGGGAGTTTATCACTATTTATCTGATCTACGGAAGGTTTCTAAAGTGTGAATTACTCCTTCAAATTAATTCGTTTATTCTATTCTTCAATTGTGATTCAACTATTCATCGATTTCTTCGCATATTATGCTGATAAACTTTGTCAAGTTCACAACCTCGTGTGGGCTTCAATTGCCATTCTTCTAACAATTGGCTTCACCTTGTGTAACTCAAACTTTCAAGTTCATCATCTTTACCGTTTGGAAATCATTCTGAAAATTCCACAACTTGAAGGTCGGATTATTCGTTTGGAATTCTACATGCTCCTGTTCACATTTCCATTGAGGGATTTGCCTGCTGTGGTGGACGCTTCCATTCTTGTCATCGCATGGCCAGATCACATCATTGCTTGCTGATGTCCTGTTCCTTTGGGTATTGCGGATTCCTTGCCTGTCTGCCTGGCTGCATCTCCTCTTCAAAATATTATTCAGGTTACGTAAATCGTTCTATTCTTTTTTAATTTACGTATGTATTACATAATTGTTTTGTTGATGTCTATCTTGACATTCAAATCACTGAAGGCCCATGCTGCCTATATAATTGTACTCAATATTAACAACTATTTTCATTGGATTTGACAGCTACCCTTGGCTTTACAAGTGATATTCTGAGGCCACTGACGCCTATTAATTGTTTTGTTGATGTCTATCTTGACATTCAAATCACTGAAGGCCTATGCCGCCTATATAATTGTACTCAATATTAACAACTATTTTCATTGGATTTGACAGCTACCCTTGGCTTTACAAGTGATATTCTGAGGCCACTGACGCCTATTAATTGTTTTGTTGATGTCTATCTTGACATTCAAATCACTGAAGGCCTATGCCACCTATATAATTGTACTCAATATTAACAACTATTTTCATTGGATTTGACAGCTACCCTTGGCTTTACAAGTGATATTCTGAGGCCACTGATGCCTATTAATTGTTTTGTTGATGTCTATCTTGACATTCAAATCACTGAAGGCCTATGCCGCCTACATAATTGTACTCAATATTAACAACTATTTTCATTGGATTTGACAGCTACCCTTGGCTTTACAAGTGATATTTTAAGGCCACTGGCACCTATTAATTATCTATTGATGTCTATCTTGACATTCAATTCACTGAGGCCACCGACGCATATTAATTGATCTATTGATGTCTATCTTGACATTCAATTCACTGAGGCCACCGACGTCTATTAATTGATCTATTGATGTCTATCTTGACATTCAATTCACTGAGGCCACCGATGCCTATTAATTGTTCAATTGATGTCTAACTTGACATTTAATTTACTGAAGGCCTATGCCACCTATATTTTAATGTATTCTATTTGTTGAGCACTATCTACAGCTTATTGTCATTTATTATTATTGAATGAATAAATGAATGAATGAATAAATGAATTTATTTCCTTCTTGAGAGACATAGTAAAAACACAAACAGAATCTTGGAAATTAACTGATCACGTTATCCAGTTATTGTGATCAGTGTGTAATACATAATACTAAATTTATAAAACAACAATAGTTTGAGTCTAGTCTAGCATAATAAACTTGAATAGTCGTCAGTACTACCTGCAGCGTGTAAACATCTTGTCTAATACACCATGGATAATATGATCATTATTAGGATTTGCAATATTATAATCAGTGAATATCAACAAAGTAAACAAAGTAGGTAATATATAAACATAAGATAATAGAACAGAATAGGCATATAAACGGATAAGTTATCTCAATACAGTTCTCAAGGTCGATGTATCATTCAATTCAAATAGCCAATGTATGAGTTTTTTACAATATTTAGTGTAAGAAGCACATATTTTAATATTAAGTGGTAATTTATTAATAAATAGGGCCCTATAAACAACAAGAATTTCTAAAAATACATTTTTCAACTTTAGGGGTACGGTACAGAATCCTATCATTACTTCTCATATTGTAATACAGGTTTTCAATTCCACAATTTCCACTTATTAAATAAAACATTTTTAGAACCTTAAAAATATAAAGATTTTGAATAGGCATGATTTTCAAATTGCAATATAAGGGGAAAGAGCTTTCTCTTTTTCTTTTATGTAATATTAATCTAATAATATGATTTTGTGATATTCGCAATCTATTTATGAAAGTTTTGAATGTTCCACCCCAACATATCAAACCGTACTGGAGCCGAGAATGAATCAAAGCATAATATAATGATTTCATCAGAGTTTGATCACATAATTTCTGAGATAATAGAATTTCCTTATTGATCTTCTAATGTCACCATGTAAAATCTGAATGTGTTTTTTCCAAGACATTTTTTCATCAAATGTTAGTCCCAATATTTAAAAGAGTCAACTCTTTCAATTTCTTCGCAGCTGCAGTCTTCTCAAGTACACCCTTGAGAATGATATAGGATTGGGGCGGAAAAGTCTACAGCTCTATAGTCGAAGTTTATGTATTTTGTCTTAGATACGTTAACTATCATTTTATTTTTACTGCACCATTCTCTCAGGATACTCAAATCAGCTACTATATTATTTTTTATAACTTCTTTGCTTTTATGGGAGTACAAGAAAGCAATGTCATCTGCAAAGGCTTGAATTATTCCATTGAACTTCATATTTAAGAGATCATTAATAAAGATAATGAATAAAATAGCTGAGGAAATGGAGCCCTGGGGGACGCCGACGGTGATGGGAAGGGGGCTACTGAGGCAGCCCTCAGCGCCAACCCTCACCTGCTGTTCCCTGTTACTCAGAAAACTGCGGAACCACCGCAGCGCCACTCCCCTGACTCCGGCCGCCTCAAGCTTTAAAAATAGGATTTCATGATTAACTAAATCGAATGCTTTTGTGAAATCTATATAGAGACCGTTGTTTTATTGCTATTATTCAAACTATTGTAAACTAGATTTGAGAAATTTAAAAGGGCATCTTCAGTCGATTTCCCTTTTTGTTGCTAGTGCCTTTAGCTAGCCTCTTGTCTTTCAATGGAGTCTAGTCGGTGTGTGCACATCTCGCGCCTGGTCTAAACTTTTCATCCAAATCATCTGATCTATGGAACGTTTTTAAAAGTGAATTATCCTTCCGAATTTATTCATTTATCTACTCTTCAATTGTGATTCAATTATTCATCGATTTCTTCACTTATTTACTCTGATAAACTTTGTCAAAATTGCAACCTCGTGTGGGCGTTTTCACTATTCATCTGATCTATGGAACGTTTTTAAAGTGTGAATTATTCTTTCAAATTAATTCGTTTATTCTATTCTTCAATTGTGATTCAATTATTCATCGATTTCTTCACTTATTTACTCTGATAACTTTGTCAAAATTGCAACCTCGTGTGGGCGTTTATCGCTATTTATCTGATCTACAGAACGTTTTTAAAGTGTGAATTACTCCTTCAAATTAATTCGTTTATTCTATTCTTCAAATGTGATTCAATTATTCATCGATTTCTTTACTTATTTACTCTGATAAACTTTGTCAAAATTGCAACCTCGTGTGGGAGTTTATTGCTATTTATCTGATCTACGGAAGGTTTTTAAAGTGTGAATTACTCCTTCAAATTAATTCGTTTATTCTATTCTTCAATTGTGATTCAACTATTCATCGATTTCTTCGCATATTTATGCTGATAAACTTTGTCAAGTTCACAACCTCGTGTGGGCTTCAATTGCCATTCTTCTAACAATTGGCTTCACCTTGTGTAACTCAAACTTTCAAGTTCATCATCTTTACCGTTTGGAAATCATTCTGAAAATTCCACAACTTGAAGGTCGGATTATTCGTTTGGAATTCTACATGCTCCTGTTCACATTTCCATTGAGGGATTTGCCTGCTGTGGTGGACGCTTCCATTCTTGTCATCGTCATGGCCAGATCACATCATTGCTTGCTGATGTCCTGTTCCTTTGGGTATTGCGGATTCCTTGCCTGTCTGCCTGGCTGCATCTCCTCTTCAAAATATTATTCAGGTTACGTAAATCGTTCTATCTTTTTTAATTTACGTATGTATTACATAATTGTTTTGTTGATGTCTATCTTGACATTCAAATCACTGAAGGCCCATGCTGCCTATATAATTGTACTCAATATTAACAACTATTTTCATTGGATTTGACAGCTACCCTTGGCTTTACAAGTGATATTCTGAGGCCACTGACGCCTATTAATTGTTTTGTTGATGTCTATCTTGACATTCAAATCACTGAAGGCCTATGCCGCCTATATAATTGTACTCAATATTAACAACTATTTTCATTGGATTTGACAGCTACCCTTGGCTTTACAAGTGATATTCTGAGGCCACTGACGCCTATTAATTGTTTTGTTGATGTCTATCTTGACATTCAAATCACTGAAGGCCTATGCCACCTATATAATTGTACTCAATATTAACAACTATTTTCATTGGATTTGACAGCTACCCTGGCTTTACAAGTGATATTCTGAGGCCACTGATGCCTATTAATTGTTTTGTTGATGTCTATCTTGACATTCAAATCACTGAAGGCCTATGCCGCCTACATAATTGTACTCAATATTAACAACTATTTTCATTGGATTTGACAGCTACCCTTGGCTTTACAAGTGATATTTTAAGGCCACTGGCACCTATTAATTATCTATTGATGTCTATCTTGACATTCAATTCACTGAGGCCACCGACGCATATTAATTGATCTATTGATGTCTATCTTGACATTCAATTCACTGAGGCCACCGACGTCTATTAATTGATCTATTGATGTCTATCTTGACATTCAATTCACTGAGGCCACCGATGCCTATTAATTGTTCAATTGATGTCTAACTTGACATTAATTTACTGAAGGCCTATGCCACCTATATTTAATGTATTCTATTTGTTGAGCACTATCTACAGCTTATTGTCATTTATTATTATTGAATGAATAAATGAATGAATGAATAAATGAATTTATTCCTTCTTGAGAGACATAGTAAAAACACAAACAGAATCTTGGAAATTAACTGATCACGTTTCCAGTTATTGTGATCAGTGTGTAATACATAATACTAAATTTATAAAACAACAATAGTTTGAGTCTAGTCTAGCATAATAAACTTGAATAGTCGTCAGTACTACCTGCAGCGTGTAACATCTTGTCTAATACACCATGGATAATATGATCATTATTAGGATTTGCAATATTATAATCAGTGAATATCAACAAAGTAAACAAAGTAGGTAGGTAATATATAACATAAGATAATAGAACAGAATAGGCATATAAACGGATAAGTTATCTCAATACAGTTCTCAAGGTCGATGTATCATTCAATTCAAATAGCCAATGTATGAGTTTTTTACAATATTTAGTGTAAGAAGCACATATTTTAATATTAAGTGGTAATTTATTAAATAAATAGGGCCCTATAAACAAACAAGAATTTCTAAAAATACATTTTTCAACTTTAGGGGTACGGTACAGAATCCTATCATTACTTCTCATATTGTAATACAGGTTTTCAATTCCACAATTTCCACTTATTAAATAAAACATTTTTAGAACCTTAAAAATATAAAGATTTTGAATAGGCATGATTTTCAAATTGCAATATAAGGGGAAAGAGCTTTCTCTTTTTCTTTTATGTAATATTAATCTAATAATATGATTTTGTGATATTCGCAATCTATTTATGAAAGTTTTGAATGTTCCACCCCAACATATCAAACCGTACTGGAGCCGAGAATGAATCAAAGCATAATATAATGATTTCATCAGAGTTTGATCACATAAATTTCTGAGATAATAGAATTTCCTTATTGATCTTCTAATGTCACCATGTAAAATCTGAATGTGTTTTTTCCAAGACATTTTTTCATCAAATGTTAGTCCCAAATATTTAAAAGAGTCAACTCTTTCAATTTCTTCGCAGCTGCAGTCTTCTCAAGTACACCCTTGAGAATGATATAGGATTGGGGCGGAAAAGTCTACAGCTCTATAGTCGAAGTTTATGTATTTTGTCTTAGATACGTTAACTATCATTTTATTTTTACTGCACCATTCTCTCAGGATACTCAAATCAGCTACTATATTATTTTTTATAACTTCTTTGCTTTTATGGGAGTACAAGAAAGCAATGTCATCTGCAAAGGCTTGAATTATTCCATTGAACTTCATATTTAAGAGATCATTAATAAAGATAATGAATAAAATAGCTGAGGAAATGGAGCCCTGGGGGACGCCGACGGTGATGGGAAGGGGGCTACTGAGGCAGCCCTCAGCGCCAACCCTCACCTGCTGTTCCCTGTTACTCAGAAAACTGCGGAACCACCGCAGCGCCACTCCCCTGACTCCGGCCGCCTCAAGCTTTAAAAATAGGATTTCATGATTAACTAAATCGAATGCTTTTGTGAAATCTATATAGAGACCGGTGTTTTATTGCTATTATTCAAACTATTGTAAACTAGATTTGAGAAATTTAAAAGGGCATCTTCAGTCGATTTTCCTTTTTGGAAGCCGAACTGCTTTTGGGAGAAAAAATTATTTTTATTTAGGTAATTTACTAACTATTTATCATAAGCTTTTCTAGGATTTTGAGAAAACGGAAAGCAAGCTAATAGGTCTGATGTTATTTAACTTTATTGAATTTTTCTTTTTGAAAATTGGTATTACGACACTCAACTTTAACATTTCTGGGAAAACTCCTTTACTGAAGCTTAAGTTAAAATATGGGTCAGTACGGGTGCAATATATAAGGCAATTCTTTTATTAGTAGAACATTAAATTATCAAAGCCGGATGATTTCTTATTTTAAGATTAGAGATAACTTTTAAGATTTCATTATCTGTAGTTGGTTCTATGAAAAAGGAACGACACTGATGATAAAGACCAAGGCAGACAGAAGAAGGTGTATTGCAATCGGGCTGAACAACATTGATTAGATAACGATTAACTTTGTTGGCTACATTTTGGGGGTCGCACTCAATAGTACCGTCCTCCAATTCCACCTTATCAAAAATTTGATTACGGCTTTCACCAGTTAAGCTGTTGATTACTCTCCACTGCCTGGCCGGATCTCCATCAGCAATACGAATACAATTTGAATAGAAGTTTCTCTTTGTAGAATCAATTTCATTTTTTAGATTGTCATAATAAGTATTATAATGGTCTCTTAAGGGTGTATCATAGGTCTTTTTTTTAATAATTTGTATAATTTCCTTCTCCTTTCTATTTTACGTAAAAGGTCTGTGGTAATCCACGGACTTATGATCTTAGCTTTTGTAAGTCTATTATTAGAATTTATAGTTTTAGAGCATTTATTAACTAGGTCCGTTAGAATAGAATGAAATCTCTCATAACTTAAATTTACATCTTCTATCTGATACACATCATTCCAATCAAGTAATTGAAGACATTCAAGGTCATTATTCCCTTTGTCAATTGATGTCTAACTTGACATTTAATTTACTGAAGGCCTATGCCGCCTATATTTTAATGTATTCTATTTGTTGAGCACTATCTACAGCTTATTGTCATTTATTATTATTCCTTTTGTAAATCATTAAGATTGAACTTTGCAGCAATAACTTTTCATTATAACACTCAATCTATATTCGCAATTCAGGTATCATTAATATTACCTTTTCGATTATTGTCAGGCTTCAATGGTCATTAATGTCATTTAATTTAAATTTTGTATTTCTCTACGTTTTTATCACATGTTGTAATTATCCCAAGATCTTTCGACTCAACCTACTTACAATTGTTTTTGTATGTGGCCATCTGCCTATTATTATTTTATTATTATTAAATCTTATCTTGTTGACTCATTTGGTCTTTTATTGGCGTACTTACCACACTTCAAGCTATCAGTATTTTTATGCACAGAATTCAAAGATTTATTTGTAGATATTAATAACAACTATCATTCACAGTCCACTGCCCTAACTTTGGATTCTGTCATAAAAATTGGTCCTCCGGGCCAGATTTTTGACCCAGTGTTTACCTAGGATAATTGTTAATTGGACCAATTGGATAAAAATTGGTCCTCCAGCCCGTTCATTTTTGATCTAGTGTTTACCAAGGATAATTGTTAATTTTTATTACCCATTTCTTGGTCCATTGAACCTTAGGGTTTCAGTGACCATGTGCCTAATAGTCTAGCTTAACGCCAATGATTAGGTCCCACTCTAGAGTATATTTTATTCCATTGTACCTTTGTATGTTTATATTGTTTAATATTAAGCATTCACACACTTGTTTCAAATTTTCAGTACTGGCTGCAACTCAAAGCACGCTGCGACATGTATGCACCAGCTATCAACTATCTTGTACCCTGAGAGACTGAACCGCACTGAACTGGTCACAGACGGCTATTGCGCATTGAGAAAACAACACACGGCAAACTACACCGCCTTACGAGCTCGCTACTTGACTTGCCACACAGCAAGCTTGATACAACTTGCCTCATACGCACAAGCGTGCCTCTCTGCGTACTGGACCAGTGCCCAAAGTTGCTTATTGGCGCAGCAATCGCATTGCTACAGTGCGGTATTGTTTCATTCACTCAGGTTTTTCTGTTAATTTTTAAGCATGTCCGATCATGAGGAAGATTCACTTCCTGAGCCTTCTGCTCTTTCCAATGCAAGAGACAATTTACACCACGAAATAGATTGGTTCATAACCAGCTATAGCGATTATGTTGTGGACACTGAAGTCACTTATTATCAATTGTTGACTGTCAAAAACGAACTAGGTTCACTTAGAATTAAGTATGATAAAATCCATGAACAGTTATGAAATCAGAGTTGCAAGCACAAGACACTTCAACTCATTTTGAAATACTTAATAAGTTTATCTCCATTACCTCTAAGGCAAACGCTGCATTAATGCTTTTGAAAGCAGACAAAGCAACAATGAGGCCACTGCTGGTGCTTCCCAGTGGCCAACATCTCAAAACTCACATTTGGCAAATTTTCAGTTGCCTCAGATTCCGCTTCCACGCTTCAATGGGGAGCTTTCAAAATGGCAAGCATTCTCAAGTGCTTTTACCAATATTATTGGAAATCAGGATAATATTAATGACTCATTGAAATTTTTCTATCTTTGTCAATCACTCAGTGGTGAAGCTCTCGCTAGAGTGGAACACATTGAAGCTGACGAAAATGGTTTTCAGCTTGCATGGAACCTCTTAAGGGGGAGGTATGACAATAAGAGATTAATTGCTGCCAGGCATGTCACGGCAATTGAATCTCCTCCTACCATAAAACATAACTGTCCGCAATCATTATGGCATTCATTGACTTTTGCAAGTCCCACATTACCGCGCTCGAAGCGCTTCAACTTGGAGTCCAAATCAAGGACTTATTGTACATGCACAAAATGTTGTTGCAGTTGGATACTGCTACTGTTCGAGAATGGGAAAAGAGTGTTGGTATACACAACATTCCCACCATTGATAAATTTTGGAATTTTTTGGAATCACAATGCAAAATCATGGAAGCTGTTGCTTCAAGCTCAGCTAACCATCATCAAGGAAATGTACAGCAAAGTACATCCAACTCGGTTGGTGCTCATAGCAAGCCAAAGTTCAATCAAAATCAATCGAATGTTCAAGCTAGGATGCAGGTTACTACCTCTTCTATGTCACCTTGTAGTTTTTGTAATTCTGTGGTCATTTTCCAAATCGTTGTAATGAATTATTGAAGTTGCAGGTTACTGATCATTGGAATGCTGTCCGTGACAAAAGGTTATGTTATAATTGCCTCAAGCCTTTCCACCCAATCATGTTGTTCGGACAAATCGTGTACACTTTGTAGCAAGAGTCACACACTGTTCTTCATAGGTCGTACCTCAATCACGAGACACTCAGCCTACTTCTAAGGATAAGGTAACTTCAAATGTTATTCATTCTCAATCTTTTGCTCTTCCAAGGGTAAGAATGCTGTCTTGAATTCCATCATGGTTCAGAATGCGGAAACAACTAAGCAAGCTGTTTCTCATGCAGAACAGCCTCAGAAGAACTCTCATGTCACAATGAGCTCCACCTCGTCACTGTGTTTGCAACAGCAATCAACTGTCGCCTTGTTACCTACTGCCGAAGTTTTGGTTCAATCTTCTAGTGGGGAATTTATTAAAGCAACTGCGCTTTTAGATTCTTGCTCTGATTGTAATTTGATGTCAACTAGGTTTGCTGAAAAATTGTCACTTGTTACTTTGCATTCGGACACTTTGATTCATAGTGTAGGTGAGAATAAGACCAAATCATCTATTTCTCATTCAGCTTGCTTGTCTTCATCTGATCGTTCGTGGTCGGTTGAAGAAAATTGTATTGTAGTTGATAGCATATCATCTAATGTTCCTAGTGTGAACATTGATCTTTCTAAAATTTCAATTCTGTTGAACTCAAATTAGCGGATCCATTGTTTGATCAATCTAAACCTGTAGATTTGTTACTTGGTGCTGGCATATTCGCATCTATACTTCAGCCTGGTAAATTGTATCTAGCTCAAAACGCTCCCATTCTTCAGAAAACCAGTCTAGGTTGGGTCATATTTGGTTCTTGTAAAGCTATTCGTCCTATTGCAGCACCTCGTTTGTGCCTTCCCGCTTCACCTGTGGCCGCTCCCCGTAGGGTCATGTCAAATTTTCTAACTTCAAATGATGTCTCTCATCAGTTAGAGAAATCAGTTCAGGTATCAGTTCAGGAAATCAGTTCTCAATCAGTTCAGGTATTGGCTACTACTTCTTCTCGTAATGATGTTATCTCAGGCATAATCAATAGTTGCTCAACTTATCACAAAATTGTTCGTACAACAGCATATGTTCTACGGTTCATTCATAATTGTAGGAAACAAAATTCAGTCACTCCGCGCGTTGGTCAATTAGCTATCTCTGAAATTTCAGAAGCTGAAAATTGTATCTTCAAATCCATTCAAGAAGAGGCCTTCTCTGCTGAACTTAAAGCATTGCGTCAAAATAAGGAGCTATTGCCTAATAGCTCTATTAAAGCCTTGTCACCATTCATTCACTCAGATTCACTGCTCAGAGTTGGTGGACGTTTGCAAAATGCAAATGCCTCATTTGATTATAAACATCAAATATTGTTGCCCAGCAATCACGAGTTCACTCGTGCATTGATTGTTGCTCACCATTGTCGTCTAAGTCATGCTGGTGTGCAGGCCACCATGGCCAGTGTAAGACAACGATTTTGGTTTCCTCCACCTGTTGCACCATCAAAAGTGTATTGCGGCATTGCATAATGTGTTTTCGTTTTTCGGCTCTTCGTTCTGAGCAAATCATGGGTAGTTTACCAGCGGCCCGCATTCAGGCTAATTTCCCTTTTACAATTGTGGTTTGGATTACGCCGGTCCTATTTCCATTCGTGTAGGCGGCCCCAAATCTCGTACTTTTTCTCCACCACTTTTCAGAAAAAAGACCCATTCCTCCACCACTCTTCAGAAAAAAGGCAAATGGCTAAACAATTGTGAAAATTTGAAGGTCGGTACGGTTGTCATCTTGAAGGATCCTGGTTCCGCGCAGTCCACTTGGAAGCTGGCGCGCATTACTGAAGTTCATCCCGGTAAGGACGACAAGGTTCGAGTTGTCACTGTTCTCACTCCCTCTGGCACTTTTAAGAGAGCTATTTCGAGTTTAGCACCTCTTCCCATTGATGAGGATTCTAGTTAATCCCCTTGCTCTTATGGTTCATTTTGTATTTTTAGGTTTCATTGTTTTTTCCCCTGGGTCTCACATGGGGCCCAGTTTTCAATTTCCAATTGCCTTGCCAGATTTCACATATTTCTTATTTTTTCTTATTGTGCCATACCCCCATATGACACAAGGGGCCCAGTTTATGTTAAATCTGACAAAGCATTTATTGGAACGGTTCCACTTGTTACTCGTTCCGTTACTACGTAGACATCATGTCGTCATTTTCCATCTGCGCTGTCTGGTGACGTCACAGTCACGGTTCTACGGCACTGCTTTAATCAAGTTGGTTTCAAATGTTATTCATTCTCAATCTTTTGCTCTTTCCAAGGGTAAGAATTCTGTCTTGAATTCCATCATGGTTCAGAGTGCGGAAACAACTAAGCAAGCTGTTTCTCATGCAGAACAGCCTCAGAAGAACTCTCATGTCACAATGAGCTCCACCTCGTCACTGTGTTTGCCACAGCAATCAACTGTCGCCTTGTTACCTACTGCCGAAGTTTTGGTTCAATCTTCTAGTGGGGAATTTATTAAAGCAACTGCGCTTTTAGATTCTTGCTCTGATTGTAATTTGATGTCAACTAGGTTTGCTGAAAAATTGTCACTTGTTACTTTGCATTCGGACACTTTGATTCATAGTGTAGGTGAGAATAAGACCAAATCATCTATTTCTCATTCAGCTTGCTTGTCTTCATCTGATCGTTCGTGGTCGGTTGAAGAAATTGTATTGTAGTTGATAGCATATCATCTAATGTTCCTAGTGTGAACATTGATCTTTCTAAAATTTCAATTTCTGTTGAACTCAAATTAGCGGATCCATTGTTTGATCAATCTAAACCTGTAGATTTGTTACTTGGTGCAGGCATATTCGCATCTATACTTCAGCCTGGTAAATTGTATCTAGCTCAAAACGCTCCCATTCTTCAGAAAACCAGTCTAGGTTGGGTCATATTTGGTTCTTGTAAAGCTATTCGTCCCATTGCAGCACCTCGTTTGTGCCTTCCCGCTTCACCTGTGGCCGCTCCCCGTAGGGTCATGTCAAATTTTCTAACTTCAAATGATGTCTCTCATCAGTTAGAGAAATCAGTTCAGGTATCAGTTCAGGAAATCAGTTCTCAATCAGTTCAGGTATTGGCTACTACTTCTTCTCGTAATGATGTTATCTCAGGCATAATCAATAGTTGCTCAACTTATCACAAAATTGTTCGTACAACAGCATATGTTCTACGGTTCATTCATAATTGTAGGAAACAAAATTCAGTCACTCCGCGCGTTGGTCAATTAGCTATCTCTGAAATTTCAGAAGCTGAAAATTGTATCTTCAAATCCATTCAAGAAGAGGCCTTCTCTGCTGAACTTAAAGCATTGCGTCAAAATAAGGAGCTATTGCCTAATAGCTCTATTAAAGCCTTGTCACCATTCATTCACTCAGATTCACTGCTCAGAGTTGGTGGACGTTTGCAAAATGCAAATGCCTCATTTGATTATAAACATCAAATATTGTTGCCCAGCAATCACGAGTTCACTCGTGCATTGATTGTTGCTCACCATTGTCGTCTAAGTCATGCTGGTGTGCAGGCCACCATGGCCAGTGTAAGACAACGATTTTGGTTTCCTTCCACCTGTTGCACCATCAAAAGTGTATTGCGGCATTGCATAATGTGTTTTCGTTTTTCGGCTCTTCGTTCTGAGCAAATCATGGGTAGTTTACCAGCGGCCCGCATTCAGGCTAATTTTCCCTTTTACAATTGTGGTTTGGATTACGCCGGTCCTATTTCCATTCGTGTAGGCGGCCCCAAATCTCGTACTTTTTCTCCACCACTTTTCAGAAAAAAGACCCATTCCTCCACCACTCTTCAGAAAAAAGGCAAATGGCTAAACAATTGTGAAAATTTGAAGGTCGGTACGGTTGTCATCTTGAAGGATCCTGGTTCCGCGCAGTCCACTTGGAGCTGGCGCGCATTACTGAAGTTCATCCCGGTAAGGACGACAAGGTTCGAGTTGTCACTGTTCTCACTCCCTCTGGCACTTTTAAGAGAGCTATTTCGAGTTTAGCACCTCTTCCCATTGATGAGGATTCTAGTTAATCCCCTTGCTCTTATGGTTCATTTTGTATTTTTAGTTTCATTGTTTTTTCCCCTGGGTCTCACATGGGGCCCAGTTTTCAATTTCCAATTGCCTTGCCAGATTTCACATATTTCTTATTTTTTCTTATTGTGCCATACCCCCATATGACACAAGGGGCCCAGTTTATGTTAAATCTGACAAAGCATTTATTGGAACGGTTCCACTTGTTGCTCCTTCCAAGGGTAAGAATGCTGTCTTGAATTCTGTCATGGTTACGAATGCGGAAACAACTAAGCAAGCTGTTTCTCATGCAGAACAGCCTCAGAAGAACTCTCATGTCACAATGAGCTCCACCTCGTCACTGTGTTTGCAACAGCAATCAACTGTCGCCTTGTTACCTACTGCCGAAGTTTTGGTTCAATCTTCTAGTGGGGAATTTATTAAAGCAACTGCGCTTTTAGATTCTTGCTCTGATTGTAATTTGATGTCAACTAGGTTGGCTGAAAAATTGTCACTTGTTACTTTGCATTCTGACACTTTGATTCATAGTGTAGGTGAGAATAAGACCAAATCATCTATTTCTCATTCAGCTTGCTTGTCTTCATCTGATCGTTCGTGGTCGGTTGAAGAAAATTGTATTGTAGTTGATAGCATATCATCTAATGTTCCTAGTGTGAACATTGATCTTTCTAAAATTTCAATTCCTGTTGAACTCAAATTAGCGGATCCATTGTTTGATCAATCTAAACCTGTAGATTTGTTACTTGGTGCTGGCATATTCGCATCTATACTTCAGCCTGGTAAATTGTATCTAGCTCAAAACGCTCCCATTCTTCAGAAAACCAGTCTAGGTTGGGTCATATTTGGTTCTTGTAAAGCTATTCGTCCTATTGCAGCACCTCGTTTGTGCCTTCCCGCTTCACCTGTGGCCGCTCCCCGTAGGGTCATGTCAAATTTTCTAACTTCAAATGATGTCTCTCATCAGTTAGAGAAATCAGTTCAGGTATCAGTTCAGGAAATCAGTTCTCAATCAGTTCAGGTATTGCTACTACTTCTTCTCGTAATGATGTTATCTCAGGCATAATCAATAGTTGCTCAACTTATCACAAAATTGTTCGTACAACAGCATATGTTCTACGGTTCATTCATAATTGTAGGAAACAAAATTCAGTCACTCCGCGCGTTGGTCAATTAGCTATCTCTGAAATTTCAGAAGCTGAAAATTGTATCTTCAAATCCATTCAAGAAGAGGCCTTCTCTGCTGAACTTAAAGCATTGCGTCAAAATAAGGAGCTATTGCCTAATAGCTCTATTAAAGCCTTGTCACCATTCATTCACTCAGATTCACTGCTCAGAGTTGGTGGACGTTTGCAAAATGCAAATGCCTCATTTGATTATAAACATCAAATATTGTTGCCCAGCAATCACGAGTTCACTCGTGCATTGATTGTTGCTCACCATTGTCGTCTAAGTCATGCTGGTGTGCAGGCCACCATGGCCAGTGTAAGACAACGATTTTGGTTTCCTTCCACCTGTCGCACCATCAAAAGTGTATTGCGGCATTGCATAATGTGTTTTCGTTTTTCGGCTCTTCGTTCTGAGCAAATCATGGGTAGTTTACCAGCGGCCCGCATTCAGGCTAATTTCCCTTTTACAATTGTGGTTTGGATTACGCCGGTCCTATTTCCATTCGTGTAGGCGGCCCCAAATCTCGTACTTTTTCTCCACCACTTTTCAGAAAAAAGACCCATTCCTCCACCACTCTTCAGAAAAAAGGCAAATGGCTAAACAATTGTGAAAATTTGAAGGTCGGTACGGTTGTCATCTTGAAGGATCCTGGTTCCGCGCAGTCCACTTGGAAGCTGGCGCGCATTACTGAAGTTCATCCCGGTAAGGACGACAAGGTTCGAGTTGTCACTGTTCTCACTCCCTCTGGCACTTTTAAGAGAGCTATTTCGAGTTTAGCACCTCTTCCCATTGATGAGGATTCTAGTTAATCCCCTTGCTCTTATGGTTCATTTTGTATTTTTAGGTTTCATTGTTTTTTCCCCTGGTCTCACATGGGGCCCAGTTTTCAATTTCCATTGCCTTGCCAGATTTCACATATTTCTTATTTTTTCTTATTGTGCCATACCCCCATATGACACAAGGGGCCCAGTTTATGTTAAATCTGACAAAGCATTTATTGGAACGGTTCCACTTGTTACTCGTTCCGTTACTACGTAGACATCATGTCGTCATTTTCCGTCTGCGCTGTCTGGTGACGTCACAGTCACGGTTCTACGGCACTGCTTTAATCAAGTTGGTTTCCTATATTATTCACATTATTCGTCGTGTTATTTGCCGTTGCAATTTTAATATTTGTACTATTCTATTCTTCAATTGTGATTCATCTATTCATCGATTCCTCCGCATATTTACGCTGATAAACTTTGTCAAGTTCACAACCTCGTGTGGGCTTCAATTGCCATTCTTCTAACAATTGGCTTCACCTTGTGTAACTCAAACTTTCAAGTTCATCATCTTTACCGTTTGGAAATCATTCTAAAAATTCCACAACTTAAAGGTCGGATTATTCATTTGGAATTCTACATGCTCCTGTTCACATTTCCACTGGGGGATTTGCCTGCTGTGGTGGATGCTTCCATTCTTGTCATCGCATGGCCAGAACACATCGTCGCTTGCTGATGTCCTGTTCCTTTGGGTATTGCGGATTCCTTGCCTGTCTGCCTGGCTGCATCTCCTCTTCAAAATTTTATTCAGGTTACGTAAATCGTTCTATTCAATCTTTCATTTACATATGTATTACATAAATGTTTTGTTGATGTCTATCTTGACATTCAAATCACTGAAGGCCTATGCCGCCTATATAATTGTACTCAATATTAACAACTATTTTCATTGGATTTGACAGCTACCCTTGGCTTTACAAGTGATATTCTGAGGCCACTGACGCCTATTAATGTTTTGTTGATGTCTATCTTGACATTCAAATCACTGAAGGCCTATGCCACCTATATAATTGTACTCATATTAACAACTATTTTCATTGGATTTGACAGCTACCCTTGGCTTTACAAGTGATATTCTGAGGCCACTGACGCCTATTAATTGTTTTGTTGATGTCTATCTTGACATTCAAATCACTGAAGGCCTATGCCGCCTATATAATTGTACTCAATATTAACAACTATTTTCATTGGATTTGACAGCTACCATTGGCTTTACAAGTGATATTCTGAGGCCACTGACGCCTATTAATTGTTTTGTTGATGTCTATCTTGACATTCAAATCACTGAAGGCCTATGCCGCCTATATAATTGTACTCAATATTAACAACTATTTTCATTGGATTTGACAGCTACCCTTGGCTTTACAAGTGATATTTTAAGGCCACTGGCGCCTATTAATTATCTATTGATGTCTATCTTGACATTCAATTCACTGAGGCCATCGACGCCTATTAATTGATCTATTGATGTCTATCTTGACATTCAATTCACTGAGGCCACCGACGCCTATTAATTGATCTATTGATGTCTATCTTGACATTCAATTCACTGAGGCCACCAACGCCTATTAATTGTTCAATTGATGTCTAACTTGACATTTAATTTACTGAAGGCCTATGCCACCTATATTTTAATGTATTCTATTTGTTGAGCACTATTTACAGCTTATTGTCATTTATTATTATTCCCTTTGTCAATTGATGTCTAACTTGACATTTAATTTACTGAAGGCCTATGCCGCCTATATTTTAATGTATTCTATTTGTTGAGCACTATCTACAGCTTATTGTCATTTATTATTATTCCTTTTGTAAATCATTAAGATTGAACTTTGCAGCAATAACTTTTCATTATAACACTCAATCTATATTCGCAATTCAGGTATCATTAATATTACCTTTCGATTATTGTCAGGCTTCAATGGTCTTAATGTCATTAATTTAAATTTTGTATTTCTCTACGTTTTTTATCACATGTTGTAATTATCCCAAGATCTTTCGACTCAACCTACTTACAATTGTTTTTGTATGTGGCCATCTGCCTATTATTATTTTATTATTATTAAATCTTATCTTGTTGACTCATTTGGTCTTTTATTGGCGTACTTACCACACTTCAAGCTATCAGTATTTTTATGCACAGAATTCAAAGATTTATTTGTAGATATTAATAACAACTATCATTCACAGTCCACTGCCCTAACTTTGGATTCTGTCATAAAAATTGGTCCTCCGGGCCGGATTTTTGACCCAGTGTTTACCTAGGATAATTGTTAATTGGACCAATTGGATAAAAATTGGTCCTCCAGCCCGTTCATTTTTGATCTAGTGTTTACCTAGGATAATTGTTAATTTTTATTACCCATTTCTTGGTCCATTGAACCTTAGGGTTTCAGTGACCGTGTGCCTAATAGTCTAGCTTGACGCCGATGATTAGGTCCCACTCTAGAGTATATTTTATTCCATTGTACCTTTGTATGTTTATATTGTTTGATATTAAGCATTCACACACTTGTTTCAAATTTTCAGTACTGGCTGCAACTCAAAGCACGCTGCGACGTGTATGCACCAGCTATCAACTATCTTGTACCCTGAGAGACTGAACCACACTGAACTGGTCACAGAAGGCTATTGCGCATTGAGAAAACAACACACGGCAAACTACACCGCCTTACGAGCTCGCTACTTGACTTACCGCACAGCAAGCTTGATACAACTTGCCTCATACGCACAGGCGTGCCTCTCTGCGTACTGGACCAGTGCCCAAAGTTGCTTATTGGCGCAGCAATCGCATTGCTACAGTGCGGTATCGTTTCATTCACTCAGGTTTTTCTGTTAATTTTTAAGCATGTCCGATCATGAGGAAGATTCACTTCCTGAGCCTTCTGCTCTTTCCAATGCAAGAGACAATTTACACCACAAAATAGATTGGTTCATAACCAGCTATAGCGATTATGTTGTGGACACTGAAGCCACTTATCATCAATTGTTGACTGTCAAAAATGAACTAGGTTCACTTAGAATTAAGTATGATAAAATCCATGAACAGTTATGGAATTCAGAGTTGCAAGCACAAGACACTTCAACTCATTTTGAAATACTAATAAGTTTATCTCCATTACCTCTAAGGCAAACGCTGCATTAACTGCTTTTGAAAGCAGACAACACAACAATGAGGCCACTGCTGGTGCTTCCCAGCGGCCAACATCTCAAAACTCACATTTGACAAATTTTCAGTTGCCTCAGATTCCGCTTCCACGCTTCAATGGGGAGCTTTCAAAATGGCAAGCATTCTCAAGTGCTTTTACCAATATTATTGGAAATCAGGATAATATTAATGACTCATTGAAATTTTTCTATCTTTGTCAATCACTCAGTGGTGAAGCTCTCGCTAGAGTGGAACACATTGAAGCTGACGAAAATGGTTTTCAGCTTGCATGGAACCTCTTAAGGGGGAGGTATGACAATAAGAGATTAATTGCTGCCAGGCATGTCACGGCAATTGAATCTCCTCCTACCATAAAACATAACTGTCCGCAATCATTATGGGCATACATTGACTTTTGCAAGTCCCACATTACCGCGCTCGAAGCGCTTCAACTTGGAGTCCAAATCAAGGACTTATTGTACATGCACAAAATGTTGTTGCAGTTGGATACTGCTACTGTTCGAGAATGGGAAAAGAGTGTTGGTATACACAACATTCCCACCATTGATAAATTTTGGAATTTTTTGGAATCACAATGCAAAATCATGGAAGCTGTTGCTTCAAGCTCAGCTAACCATCATCAAGGAAATGTACAGCAAAGTACATCCAACTCGGTTGGTGCTCATAGCAAGCCAAAGTTCAATCAAAATCAATCGAATGTTCAAGCTAGGATGCAGGTTACTACCTCTTCTATGTCACCTTGTAGTTTTTGTAATTCTGTTGGTCATTTTCCAAATTGTTGTAATGAATTATTGAAGTTGCAGGTTACTGATCATTGGAATGCTGTCCGTGACAAAAGGTTATGTTATAATTGCCTCAAGCCTTTCCCACCCAATCATGTTTGTTCGGACAAATCGTGTACACTTTGTGGCAAGAGTCACACACTGTTCTTCATAGGTCGTACCCTCAATCACGAGACACTCAGCCTACTTCTAAGGAAAGGTAACTTCAAATGTTATTCATTCTCAATCTTTTGCTCTTTCCAAGGGTAAGAATCTGTCTTATTCCATCATGGTTCAGAATGCGGAAACAACTAAGCAAGCTGTTTCTCATGCAGAACAGCCTCAGAAGAACTCTCATGTCACAATGAGCTCCACCTCGTCACTGTGTTTGCCACAGCAATCAACTGTCGCCTTGTTACCTACTGCCGAAGTTTTGGTTCAATCTTCTAGTGGGGAATTTATTAAAGCAACTGCGCTTTTAGATTCTTGCTCTGATTGTAATTTGATGTCAACTAGGTTTGCTGAAAAATTGTCACTTGTTACTTTGCATTCGGACACTTTGATTCATAGTGTAGGTGAGAATAAGACCAAATCATCTATTTCTCATTCACTGCTTGTCTCATCTGATCGTTTGTGGTCGGTTGAAGAAAATTGTATTGTAGTTGATAGCATATCATCTAATGTTCCTAGTGTGAACATTGATCTTTCTAAAATTCAATTCCTGTTGAACTCAAATTAGAGGATCCATTGTTTGATCATCTAACCCTGTAGATTTGTTACTTGGAGCTGGCATATTCGCATCTATACTTCAGCCTGGTAGATTGTATCTAGCTCAAAACGCTCCCATTCTTCAGAAAACCAGTCTAGGTTGGGTCATATTTGGTTCTTGTAAAGCTATTCGTCCTATTGCAGCACCTCGTTCGTGCCTTCCCGCTTCACCTGTGGCCGCTCCCCGTAGGGTCATGTCAAATTTTCTAACTTCAAATGATGTCTCTCATCAGTTAGAGAAATCAGTTCAGGTATCAGTTCAGGAAATCAGTTCTCAATCAGTTCAGGTATTAGCTACTACTTCTTCTCGTAATGATGTTATCTCAGGCATAATCAATAGTTGCTCAACTTATCACAAAATTGTTCGTACAACAGCGTATGTTCTACGGTTATTCATAATTGTAGGAAACAAAATTCAGTCACTCCGCGCGTTGGTCAATTAGCTATCTCTGAAATTTCAGAAGCTGAAAATTGTATCTTCAAATCCATTCAAGAAGAGGCCTTCTCTGCTGAACTTAAAGCATTGCGTCAAAATCAGGAGCTATTGCCTAATAGCTCTATTAAAGCCTTGTCACCATTCATTCACTCAGATTCACTGCTCAGAGTTGGTGGACGTTTGCAAAATGCAAATGCCTCATTTGATTAAACATCAAAATATGTTGCCCAGCAATCACAAGTTCACTCGTGCATAGATTGTTGCTCACCATTGTCGTCTGAGTCATGCTGGTGTGCAGGCCACCATGGCCAGTGTAAGACAACGATTTTGGTTTCCTTCCAGCCGTCGCACCATCAAAAGTGTATTGCGGCATTGCATAATGTGTTTTCGTTTTTTGGCTCTTCATTCTGAGCGAATCATGGGTAGTTTACCAGCGGCCCGCGTTCAGGCTATTTTCCCTTTGGCTCTTCATTCTGAGCGAATCATGGGTAGTTTACCAGCGGCCCGCGTTCAGGCTAATTTTCCCTTTTACAATTGTGGTTTGGATTACGCCGGTCCTATTTCCATTCGTGTAGGCGGCCCCAAATTTCGTACTTTTTCTCCACCACTCTTCAGAAAAAAGACCCATTCCTCCACCACTCTTCAGAAAAAAGGCAAATGGCTAAACAATTGTGAAAATTTGAAGGTCGGTACAGTTGTCATCTTGAAGGATCCTGGTTCCGCGCAGTCCACTTGGAAGCTGGCGCGCATTACTGAAGTTCATCCCGGTAAGGACGACAAGGTTCGAGTTGTCACTGTTCTCACTCCCTCTGGCACTTTTAAGAGAGCTATTTCGAGTTTAGCACCTCTTCCCATTGATGAGGATTCTAGTTAATCCCCTTGCTCTTATGGTTCATTTTGTATTTTTAGGTTTCATTGTTTTTTCCCCTGGTTCTCACATGGGGCCCAGTTTTCAATTTCCAATTGCCTTGCCAGATTTCACATATTTCTTATTTTTTCTTATTGTGCCATACCCCCATATGACACAAGGGGCCCAGTTTATGTTAAATCTGACAAAGCATTTATTGGAACGGTTCCACTTGTTACTCGTTCCGTTACTACGTAGACATCATGTCGTCATTTTCCGTCTGCGCTGTCTGGTGACGTCACAGTCACGGTTCTACGGCACTGCTTTAATCAAGTTGGTTTCCTATATTATTCGCATTATTCGTCGTGTTTTTTGCCGTTGCAATTTTAATATTTGTACTATTCAATTTTTTGGAATTTATTCTGTCTTTAGGTATCTTACTTTCTAGATATTTGCTACTTTTTCACCAAACGTTTGTAAACGTTTCACGTTCATGGCTGACATTTCCGCCTTCCCTTTTTTGTTGCTAGTGCCTTTAGCTAGCCTCTTGTCTTTCAATGGAGTCTAGTCGGTGTGTGCACATCTCGTGCCCAGTCTAAACTTTTCATCCAAATTCATCTGATCTACGGAACGTTTTTAAAAGTGAATTATTCTTCCAAATTAATTCGTTTATTCTACTCTTCAATTGTGATTCAATTATTCATCGATTTCTTCACTTATTTACTCTGATAAACTTTGTCAAAATTGCAACCTCGTGTGGGCATTTATCGCTATTTATCTGATCTACGGAACGTTTTCAAAGTGTGAATTACTCCTTCAAATTAATTGTTTTGTTGATGTCTATCTTGACATTCAAATCACTGAAGGCTATGCCACCTATATAATTGTACTCAATATTAACAACTATTTTCATTGGATTGACAGCTACCCTTGGCTTTACAAGTGATATTCTGAGGCCACTGACGCCTATTAATTGTTTTGTTGATGTCTATCTTGACATTCAAATCACTGAAGGCCTATGCCGCCTATATAATTGTACTCAATATTAACAACTATTTTCATGGATTTGACAGCTACCATTGGCTTTACAAGTGATATTCTGAGGCCACTGACGCCTATTATTGTTTTGTTGATGTCTATTGACATTCAAATCACTGAAGGCCTATGCCGCCTATATAATTGTACTCAATATTAACAACTATTTTCATTGGATTTGACAGCTACCCTTGGCTTACAAGTGATATTTTAAGGCCACTGGCGCCTATTAATATCTATTGATGTCTATCTTGACATTCAATTCACTGAGGCCATCGACGCCTATTAATTGATCTATTGATGTCTATCTTGACATTCAATTCACTGAGGCCACGACGCCTATTAATTGATCTATTGATGTCTATCTTGACATTCAATTCACTGAGGCCACCAACGCCTATTAATTGTTCAATTGATGTCTAACTTGACATTTAATTTACTGAAGGCCTATGCCACTATTTTAATGTATTCTATTTGTTGAGCACTATTTACAGCTTATTGTCATTTATTATTATTCCCTTTGTCAATTGATGTCTAACTTGACATTTAATTTACTGAAGGCCTATGCCGCCTATATTTTAATGTATTCTATTTGTTGAGCACTATCTACAGCTTATTGTCATTTATTATTATTTCCTTTTGTAAATCATTAAGATTGAACTTTGCAGCAATAACTTTTCATTATAACACTCAATCTATATTCGCAATTCAGGTATCATTAATATTACCTTTTCGATTATTGTCAGGCTTCAATGGTCATTAATGTCATTTAATTTAACCCTTTAAAGGGCACTGGGATAATAGTTTCCCACCATGCATGCTGGTAAATAAATGTTTACCCTCTATGATCTCCTTGTTCTATGATCTCCCAATTACTATTACTGACAAAATAAAATATGGGCATCATCTGTGCATAGTTTTCTGACGTCAGCAGCTACGAAATTGGGTAATTTGCAAATCACTGAAAAGTGGGAGATATATCCCACTGCCCATTTAGCGACACTGATTTCGACCGATTCAATGTAGCTCTCATTTCAATTGCAAATTGCAAATAGAAGATTCATCATCTCAAGACGTTTGAGGTAAGTTTTGACTAGTAAAAACTACTTAGATTACAATTACAAATAGTTTCATTTCAAGAAAAAACAGCTGTAATAATAAACATTGAAAAACCGAAGGACGGTCATGTAAACAACTTTTAGGTTATGAAACAACATAACTTTTTAGATTATTTTTTAATACGAAATTGAACAGTTTGCTTCCAACATATATTACACTATGTTTAGAATTTATTCCTCTATCTGTAAATATTATTTGTTGGAAGCTTTTCATCTGGCTGTCGTAATATTTGTACTTATCTTCCAACTTGCACAGTCAGAAATTCATTCCGGCTGTACTCTATAACTCATATTTGTATAAGAACAATATAAATGCAATAATGGAATAATAATCATTATTAGTGGAATTATTAGTTTGTTTTGAAGAGAAAATTAGTTTTTTGCAATCCTGGTTTGTAGTGAAGAAGGGGGGTATAATGGAAGATAACCTAAGCTGTATAGTGAGTATTATATCCTTCTAAGATGTTGCCTGAAGCTTTATCAATTCTTGTTTTGCTTTTACTTTTGCAGGTTCCATTCTTAAACATGAATGAACAAAGCCTGCATTGGAGTAATTCCAACATTGATTGTGAGATAAAGATTGGACTTCAACTACAGTAACTACTTCAAAATATATAAAAAATTCACTAGTGTTTATTCCATGAATTGAATTCTATATAAACTTATTGATGCATCTTTTGTGATACTTCAAAATGTATATACAATTTACTAGTGTTCATTCCATCATTCTATTTTATATAAGCTTTTAAATTCATTTATTTGTAATACTTGAAGAAATATATATATATATTCACTAATGTGTTTTTCATCAAATTATTCATGTGATTGAAAGATATCACTAATCTTCCTCATCATGGTTCACTTCTAAAGTTTTATCTATAGTGAACAAATGATCATATTTCTCATTACTTAGTTAAATTTATTTCTATTGCCAAAGTGAGAACAACTTATCCTGGTCATCTCTAAGTGATTTATGATGAATGCTAAAAGTGGGAAACTATTATCCCACTGCTCTATAAGTACCAATATGATGGAATCCATAAGATACCTTTATAGGGCAGTGGGACAATAATTTCCCACCTCAAAACTCTATGAAAAATAAGTATTTAAAAAAGGAATAAAGATTTCAGTATGTTTAAAAGTACTTTTGATGATTATGTGGGAAAAAATCGGAAAAATTTAATGTCCTTCACTTCTGCCCTATAAAGGGTTAATTTTGTATTTCTCTACGTTTTTATCACATGTTGTAATTATCCCAAGATCTTTCGACTCAACCTACTTACAATTGTTTTGTATGTGGCCATCTGCCTATTATTATTTTTATTATTATAAATCTTATTTGTTGACTCATTTGGTCTTTTATTGGCGTACTTACCACACTTCAAGCTATCAGTATTTTTATGCACAGAATTCAAAGATTATTTGTAGATATTAATAACAACTATCATTCACAGTCCACTGCCCTAACTTTGGATTCTGTCATAAAAATGGTCCTCCGGGCCGGATTTTTGACCCAGTGTTTACTAGGATAATTGTTAATTGACCAATTGGATAAAAATGGTCCTCCAGCCCGTCATTTTTTGATCTAGTGTTTACCTAGGATAATGGTAATTTTTATTACCCATTTTTGGTCCATTGAACCTTAGGGTTCAGTGACCGTGTGCCTAATAGTCTAGCTTGACGCCGATGATTAGGTCCACTCTAGAGTATATTTATTCCATTGTACTTTGTATGTTTATATTGTTTGATATAAGCATTCACACACTTGTTTCAAATTTTCAGTACTGGCTGCAACTCAAAGCACGCTGCGACGTGTATGCACCAGCTATCAACTATCTTGACCCTGAGAGACTGAACCACACTGAACTGGTCACAGACGGCTATTGCGCATTGGAAAAACAACACACGGCAAACTACACCGCCTTACGAGCTCGCTACTTGACTTACCGCACAGCAAGCTTGATACAACTTGCCTCATACGCACAGGCGTGCCTCTCTGCGTACTGGACCAGTGCCCAAAGTTGCTTATTGGCGCAGCAACGCATTGCTACAGTGCGGTATCGTTTCATTCACTCGGTTTTTCTGTTAATTTTTAAGCATGTCCGATCATGAGGAAGATTCAACTCCTGAGCCTTCTGCTCTTTCCAATGCAAGAGACAATTTACACCACGAAATAGATGGGTTCCAACAGCATATATAGCGATTATGTGTGGACACTGAAGCCACTTATCATCAATTGTTGACTGTCAAAAATGAACTAGGTTCACTTAGATTAAGTATGATAAAATCCATGAACAGTTATGGAATTCAGAGTTGCAAGCACAAGACACTT
>NC_052515.1:35565074-35598798 GCF_014356525.2 Nilaparvata lugens | reverse complement strand
GATCTTAAAAAAAGAGGTAGCTGCAGCTGTAATACATGTTTTGATGAAGAGGCATTCTCACTGTAGAGCTGATGCCTCAGATTTCTGCATAGCAGCAACACTATCTTACAAATGAACGTCCTGTTGCATACTTTCCACGAATGCTAAACGAAGTGAAAAACGACACTCATCAGTTGAAAAGAGGCATATGCCATTGTAGAATCTATTAGGAAGTGGCGTCATTACTTATCTGGTCGTTTCTTTCACCTTATTACGATCAAAAATCTGTTTCATTCATGTTCAGTAGCGCGGCAAGAGTCACGGTGAAGAACGAAAGAATCATGAGGTGGCGCCTTGAGCTATCTCAATACACCTATGAGATCATTTACCGACCTGTAAAGAGAACATACTGCTGACGCCGCTTTTCTCGAGCATGTGTGATAATGGATGTATCACATCAAAACAAGCCTTGATAAAATATCATCAAGACTCTGCCACCCCGGCATCACAAGATTTTTTCACTGGACTAAAGCTCATAACCTTCCATACTCGGTAGATGACATCAGAGAAGTCTGCATGGAATGCAGATCTGCTCAGAGCTGAAGCCAAGATTCAACTTTTTCAAAGGAAAATTGATAACAAACAACTCGGCCTTTTGAAGGATCACATTGACTTCAAAGGACCCCTGCATCATCAACTAGAAACAAGTTCATCCTCACTATTGTGGATGAATATTCGAGATTTCCCTTTGCCTATCCTGTCGAGACATGTCATCGGAAACAGTAATTCAAAATCTCAATGACTTATTCACCACATACGGCTATCCTTCATACACACCACTGATAGAGGGACCAGTTTTCTATCAAAAGATGTCAAAGATTACTTAATGTCCAAGGGTGTAGCTACCAGCTCCACAACACCTTACAACCCTCAAGGTAATGGACAGTAGAACGCTACAATGGAATAATTTGGAAGACAATCCGTTTAGCCCTACGGTCCGGAACATGGATACTTCTCACTGGAAAAGTTACTCTTAGAATCACTAAGCAGCATTCGCTCGCTTCTCTGCACGACCATCAATGGCACACCTCACGAGCGAATGTTCATTCATCCTCGTAATTCCACGTCTATGACAAACTTGCATCCTGGCTGATCAACGCCAAGGGGCATGGATGAAGACCTTTGTAAGACGCAGTAAGCATGATCCTGAAGTTGAAAAGGTAGAAATTATTCATTTGACCCTCATGTCGCTCAGTAAGACTTTCTGATGGAAGAGAAGTTTCTGTCAACATTCGTAGATTGGCCCCGGTAGGTTCCACTACTGGGAGGGAAGATGATATGATAATCATATGTCATGAATCAGTTGTTTGAATTATTCTAAATCATCAGAAAGTTTGTTATTTTATCTCAGTTTATTTTAGTCAATAAAAGCATTATTCTAGCTCTTCATGGTCTCTATTTATTACAGTTGGTTTCCGAGCTCGGAAACCGGCCCTTATAGACACTATATCATTCTTAACTCTTATTGGGAAAGAAACAACATGATTTGAAGCCCAAAACTGTGAGGTCTATAGTCCAAGTCCTGTAGCTTTGCCTATGGGCGGAGGGCCACAAGACTACAATACTACCCGTTCAAAACCATCGAACATTTTTGAAAATTTATCTTTCCATAAGCAACAGAATGATGCTCTTTTATAAATTATTATCTTCTCAAAAGCAACGTGTTGCATCCGAAATTATACACAAGGAGCTTATATGTATCTTTCATAAGCAAAGATGCTCATTCGTATCTTTTAAAAGCAACGTGTTGCACCTAAAAGATACACAAGGAGCTTTTTGGAGCGGAGGTAGCTATAGTGAGGTTCATGTTATAATGGCAGTGTACGATTGACAATACTGTTGCTGTCCTTTTCTATCATACAACAAAACAGATAGCGCTATCTCTCTCTAGCTTTGCAATTTTGTCAGTTTGCCAGAATATTTTATATTTACTTTTGACAGCGACCTTACAAAAGTAAAAAATTCATTATCAGTCGCCATTTTTTTCTTCATTCTATCAAAATACTTGAGTACACAAGTCGTATAATTGATTAAAAACGTATTTTTGAAACAATGAAATAATTTTTAGACATTAGCCCACCGTATGAGAAACACAAATTAAAATACCTGAATGACATTTTTAAAAGAGTTGATAACTAACCATCCTAGACTTCATCCATGCTTCAGTTAGCCTACACGTATAGGTTAGACCTACTCATACCGGTATAAAATAATATTGAAAAGTTATTTCAGAACTATTTCCATTGAAATTACTTATTTTAAATAGGTTTTCTATTTTTCTATTATTTTTAAAGGAAATTTGAATAGAATACTTGCCAAATAACTCAATTTCTGTGGTTTGAAATTCAGATTGTTGTATCACAGCTTTTTAAATTAGCCGCCATGTCAGGTTTGTATAAAATAAAAATCTATTATGAAATCAGTTATGAAAGCAAATTTTCGAATCAAATTATGAAGAAAAACTCTTGATTAATTTGACAATAAATTGATTATTTAATCAAGGAAATTATAATTATATTAGATCAAATTAAATGGGATGAATTGAGTAACAGCTGTGTACACTCAGTGGCAAAATGGAGAAACTTGGCAACGTTTTTCTTCTATCTTTCTTCACTGCCATTATAACGTGGACCTCACTAAAACAGCACAAAACAGCCTATCAGCTGACATTTGTTCAACATGCTCTTTCCATTATTGGTGATACGTTGCAACTCTCATATTAATGAAGAATCTCTGTGTTTAGGGAGCTTCCTCAATCTAGGCATCTAGGGTCTCTGAAGCCTGATGTTTTTGCAAAGCCGTGAATATTACCCCGCGAACCATACCTTGCCTGTATGCCGTTTCAAAGTCACGAAGGCAAAGCTATGGGACGCGTTCTGTACATTTATAGATACAATATAATTCTCAATTCATTTTGAATGGTTGGGAAAGGAACAACAGGCTTGAAGCCCAAAACTGTGAGGTCCACGTTATAATGTAAGTGGAGAAAGATAGGAGAACAACGTTGTCGATTCTCTGCCTTGTCACTGCCTTGTATAGAGGAAAGCTGATACAAATAAGCATTTAATATTACATCAGATATGACCAGTATCAGCTATCCTCTACAGAAGGCAGTGGGAACGCAGAGAATCGGCAACGCTGTTCTCCTATCTTCCTCCACTGTCATTCAGTGAGTAAATGAATAATGTCCTCCACTGACATAACGTAAACTTTACTATAGATTCAAAAGAAATATAATCTCTTATTACTCATTTCTTAGTTATTGAAGAGTATTGAAGTGTTTTAAAAAAAATCACACAGAATGTTACACAGCTCAAGGTTAATCAACTCGCTTTCGAAATGAGAACCCAACAAACTGAAAACTTGGCAAACCAGAAAACAGACGAAGCGAATTGGAAACTTGACGAAACGAAAACTTGACGAAACGAGATGTTGACAAACCGAGAACTTGATAACTACAAACAAAAACTAGAAATCAAACTAGAAACTTGAAGAATTATAAACTTGACAAACTGAAAATTTAACTAACTGAAAACTTACAAGCTCTAATATGACGACAGAGGTATTGATTCCCACTTGAAAATGGTAATAAGTAGTTGAAACATATTGTGGTGTATTAATAAAAGGGTAGTTAGTACGGGCGTAAATGTCATTCCGTGGTCTTTTTTGGGTAACAACCGTGGAAGGTGTCTCAATTTCTTCATTAGGACTAGTATAATGAGGAGCACAAACACAATGATAGAATTCGAAATCACAGGCAAACACCTCGAAAACAAGAAGGCCGCCAAATCTTAGATCGGAATTAGATTTGGAATATAGATAGTTTTCTCAGCGTTAAAATGATATGTCGTGGTGGAATATCTTGAACGTTTATCAAAATACAAGTGATAAAAGAAAGCCCTGAAAATGTTAGTGCTCATCTTGCTTTTGAGGTGTTGCCTGTGATTTCGACTTATCATCATTGCGTTCCTCATTATACTAGTCCTAATGAAGAAATTAAGACATCTTCCACGGTTGTTACACAAAAGTGACAACGGAGTGCTTTTTTTAGTACATTTGAAGAAATTAAGACATCTTCCACGGTTGTTACACAAAAGTGACAACGGAGTGCTTTTTTTAGTACATTTGCGCCCAGACTAAGTTGAGAATTATTGTTATTTGATTGTATGATAACAGGATACGGATGTACACGGAGAGGAGGTTCAGCTTTTTCCAGAATGTGGTTGGACAGCCGGCTAACCCCTACCTCAGGCTCAAGGTCAGGCGGGACCATATCATCGATGATGCTCTAGTTGAGGTCAGTTTATTCTTTCAATTAGTCACGGTTTTGTTTTCTTTTCACTCAAAAAGTTACTGTGTTCATTATAGAATTGACGTTTTCACGCCTTTTACAGTTAAGGAAGGTTCATTAAGGGTTAAACACATAGTGGAACGGCGAAGGTAGAGTGTATCAGAGAAGATATCTGTTAGTGTTGGAATAATGCATGTATCTGGGAGAGGAATAGCAGAAGGTTACCTTAATTTTTCTCTCCCTATCATTTTGATGATGTACATATTGTATGAACCAATAAAGAGCTATGAATCTGAATTTCTCCACATTCTTCCATCTTCTACCCTACCTTCACCGCTACACTATGTCCTGACACTTTTTGATACAGGCATTATTTTCAACATCTACCCTCTACCTTCGTTGCTCCAGTATGATTAGACCCATAAGGAACTATAATGCTTTTTTTAGTTTGACTTGTTATTGGTTATAATGAAGGCTAAAAATCAAGGCTAACTCGTATTTGAGGTTAGGTTAGGAGGAATCATATCATGCGTTGGTTGAGTTGAGTTCTAGTGGGTTATTCAAGTAGTTATTTGATTTTAGTATAATGATTGAGGTTGAAAATCGTTAATGGAGGCTAGTAATTCAGTTTGAGGATATAATTCTTTTTTCTTTTCTTCTTGAATTTTTCAGTATTAGTTACATACTTAGTTCTTCTTCTTTTATCTGTTATACTATAAGTTTCATTTTGCAAGGTTTTCTATTATTTTTTGTTGTATTTTGTTTTTTCTAAAACTCAATAGTATATTAGCTGAGTTATTCTATTTTCATTTTAATGTATTGTATTTTCAAATTGTATTATGCTCAATGTGTGTTATGAGGGCAATAATGGGATTCAGTTCCTGGTGCCCTCAAATATGTAAATTTTCAAATAAATAAATAAATAATAATAAATAATCACATTGTATGCACATATGTGCAAGTGCACGCTAGATCAGGCATGATCAACCGCGCAGATGAGAAACAAAATCTAGAAAGAGTCATGGAAACACTCTTACTGAACGCGTGCACTTGCTGGTGGCGTTCAGTGTGAGCAGCTACAGACAGGTCACACCGGGTTTCTATGACTCTCCAGATTTTGTTTCTCATCTGCGCGCTTGGTCATACATGATCTAGCGTGCACTTGCACATACGTGCATACAATGGATCATACCCCAACCATTTATTTGAGGATAAAGGCTAGGCTTGATAATAATTTTTTTGTGATGGCAGTTGTTTTTAAAGTTCATTGTTCTTTAAGGTCGATTTGAAAGGTTGTTCGGTTGGAATAATCGCAATCAAGTTATATACTTTTCCTACAGTTACGTTGAAAAGTGGCCATTGCTGCAATGATTACAGAACGCAAAGAATCACTTTTCCGCTCTAGTGCGGGAAAAATTTTTCTGCACTCAGATTTGCAACATGGCAACGCAAAATACTTAGTAGGTTATATGGAGCACAGTGCAGCAAAATCAAAATGAAGTTGGTAACAGTGACTGCTGTGGCTGCTGTAGTGAGCTGAGGTGCAACGAAGCACAACGCGCAAATTATTAGTATTATATATTATAACCAAGGACAACGAGGACTTTAGGATTTTACGATTAAGGTTTTTATCAATCAATAAAATTACACAGAAAAACATTTTGAGCATTTCAGGCAATTTTACCCATAATTACCCACTTTTCATATTCAATAGTACTGTAGGAAAACTTAATGTGAAATATGTGCGCAAAGTTCCTCTGCTGCACTCAAGAAACCATTCCGCGCCGCCCTCGCTACGGCTCGGGCGTAAACGTTTTCTTTCGGTGCAGCAAACTGTCACTTAGCGCACTAGTTGCACAAATAACTATTTCCTACATTACGTTGGAAAGTGGCCATGCTGCATGATTACAGAACGCAAAGAATCACTTTTCCGCTCTAGTGCGGAAAAATTTTTCTGCACTCCAGATTTGCAACATGGCAACGCAAAATACTTAGTAGTTTATATGGAGCACCAGTGCAGCAAAATCAAAATGAAGTGGTAACAGTGACTGCTGTGGCTGCTATAGTGAGCAGAGGTGCAACGAAGCACAACGCGCTAATTATTAATTATATATTAAACCAAGACAGCGACAGCACAGCCGCACCCACCCACAACACACACCACACAGCCTCCCCGCCATTCAAACACCCATACATTATTCAGGCAATTTTACCCATAATTACCCACTTTTCATATTCAATGGTAACTGTAGGAAAAATTTAATGTGAAATACGTGCGCAAGTTCCTCTGCTGCACTCACAACCATTCCGCCCTCGCCTACGGCTCGGCGTAAACGTTTTTTCTTTCGGTGCAGCAAAATGTCACTTTGCGCACTAGTTGCACAATAGTTATTTGTGCAACTAGTGCGCAAAGTGAGTTTGCTGCATCGAAAGAAACGTTTACGCCCGAGCCGTAGGCGAGGGCGGAATGGTTTCTTGAGTGCAGCAAACGAACTTTGCGCACGTATTTCACATTAAATTTTTCCTACAGTTACCATTGAATATGAAAAGTGGGTAATTATGGGTAAAATTGCCTGAATAATGTATGTGTGTTTGAATGGCGGGGGGGCAGCTGTGTGGTGTGTGCTGGGGTGGCACTGTGCTGTCGTTGTCCTTGGTTATAATATCTACTTAATAATTAGCGCGTTGTGCTTCGTACACCTCTGCTCACTATAGCAGCCCACTCACTGTTACCAACTTAATTTTGATTTGTGCTGCACTGTGCTCCATATAACCTACAACTATTTTACGTTGTCATGCTGCAATCTGGAGTACGCAAAGTACTCACTTTGCGCACTAGTGCGGAAAAGTGATTCTTTGCAGCCTGCAATCAGTGCACAAATGGTCACTTTTCAGGGAATCTGTAGGAAAATAACTATTTGTGATATGGCAAAATTCTGAATTAATTGATTCATTCATTTAAATTCATTCAAACATCCACTCACTCATCCATATCATTTAAATAATCATTCATAACAATCATATCCGGTCACTCATTCATTTATGGTTAGAAAAAGTGCAATTGAATTATACATTTTTGAAATATTGAAAAATTAATAATTCATTCATTTTAGTCTATTCATTCATTCACTCACTCATAGATTCATTCATTTATGGTTGGATAGATTGCAATTGAATGTACACTTTTGTAATACGACAAAATACAGTTTATAGTTTAGCTCTAAAATATTGTAGGTAGAGTAGCTTTTTATTGTACAATATTCCATCTCTTTCGATTGAAATGAGTGTGTGAGTGAATCAATTTTGTTGTTGTTTTGTCAGCTGGAAATGGTAGCCATGGAGAACCCGAAGGACCTGAAGAAGCAGTTGGTGGTGGAATTCGAGGGGGAACAGGGCATTGACGAGGGGGGAGTCTCCAAGGAGTTCTTCCAGTTGATTGTCGAAGAGATATTCAATCCTGACTTTTGTAAGTAATCATTCTAACTTTTCTCATTGATAGGTCTGTTAAATTTTAATCAAGATTAAATACCACGAAAACCAATCAGAGAGGACTTTTTGGGAAAGAAGATTTATCTGGTTCTCATGGCATTAAATTAATGTTAAAATTCAACAGGCGTTTGTGCAACTGATTCCGTAAGAGGTTAACCCGACTTTCAGAACTCATTTCTATGAATATATAAACGGGACATATCCGTGTCCCGTTCCAGCTAGTGCCGGGTCTGGGCATGAAAATAAGAATATAACAATAATAATAACATAGGAGGCCATGTTGGCATGGACTTTAATGGCGGTTATCTGGGCGGCTAGGAACTAATTTGCCAACTTCCAATGTCACGAGTACAGAACTCACCAGAAAAATATGGGTTTTTTCGATTTATAATTGATTACTTTACTAACTTTTTCTAATTCTCAAATCCATTTGTCACTAGTGCCACGGCGATATGTTTTTGTGCTTTGAAATCAATTGTTGCTCAATCTTTCGCAATAATATTTGTGCAATGCGGTTTGTTGTGGATGGATTTCTGTCGATATCAGTTCAAACGGTGCTAAAGATGCTTTGATACAAGTGGCCTTCTTTGTATTAGAGCTGTTTTTAGCACTGTGGATAGTTAACTGGACTATAGGTTCTTTAATTTTCCAATCTGGTTGATTAGCATGTCGATAATTGCTTTTATTTTTTAGATTTAAAAAATTATGATGGAGAAATAAATATAAAGATCTACGTGTTACTTTTATGACTCTGGGCAATACCAAATAACATAATAAATTACTGAAACTGAATAAGGGAACAATAAAGAACAGTTCCTGTTTGGCTTGAAAATGTGCAATACCAGCACGAAACGGACGTCGCCACATCAAATAATGCGAGTGCTTTTTCACTTTAAAGTTTTATAAAATTTAATAGTGTTAATAAAGAACAATAAGGAACAATAATGCCTCTCCTACTTCCTCGGTCTCCCCACCATCTCTTGTCCTCAACCTGTCTGTATCCTCTCTTCACCACTTTCTATGAATAATATTGCTATTTTGTATTTATAACGACGAAGGGAATTCTGATAATCCAGGTTCAAACATACAATATTACTTTATTCTATTAATCGTGAATGACATTTGCCATTGTCATTTGATTTCCAATTGCCATTTGACATTTGTCTTTCGATTGCAGCAATGTTCACCTACCAGCAAGACACGCGGACGATGTGGTTCAACACGGCTTCATTTGAAAGCAACGCCCAGTTCACTCTGATCGGCATAGTGCTGGGTCTGGCCATCTACAACAACATCATCCTAGATGTGCACTTCCCCATGGTTGTCTACAAGAAGCTCATGGGCAAGCGCGGCATGTACCACGATCTTCAGGACTTCAATCCGGTCAGTAAATGTTTATTCATTTCTTCCATAGTAGTAAGTTGCGATAGAAAAAAATATCTCATTAGTCTTAGCTAGACTAGATAGCTATAGTATTAAAAAACAAAAATTATTCAATCATGTATGCGGAGGCATAACAAGAGGGGGGCATGTACCTCGACCTTCAAGACTTCATTCCGGTCAGTTCCAGTTCATTCATTCAAATTATGGTTTGTTAATAAATAGTTTACTTTTTAAAAAACATTTTTACTACAAAACATTACAAAGAATTCTATGAGGTCCGTTCGATATGTGCGCTAGCGAGGAACTGAGCTCTGAATACAATGTTGTCTTCCACTACGACTATGCTGACTAAACAAGTTAACAGTGATTGTATGCAGTTTTCACTCATATAACTTTCATTCATTCATTCATTCATTTCTTCCATAGTAGTATGTAGGATACAAAAAATAGCTCATTAGTGTTTAGACTAGATAGCTCGTATAGTATTGAAAAGGGATAAATTTAACAATCATTTACAATATTATTATACTTATTTATTTATCATTTTAGAAAGGTGACTTTCTAGAAGTATTTTGAGCCTAGGTGCTGATGATGGGATGAATGAATGATAATACAATGAAGGTAGAGTTATGAATGGATAAAAATTATAGGTTATGCTATCCACTTGAATTGATCTGAGTCCACTTTTCAGTCCAGAAATGAATAAAATAGAAATTTGGAATTTGATTTGATTAAAACCCGAATATAGTAGAATGATTACATTCAATAAACTCTCAGAACTTGAAAATATTGAATTATTAAGAAAAATGTTGAACCAGAAATAAAACACAACTAATTCATTGAAAGCACAGCTGTATATGAGAAGGCACAACAGGATTATGCCCAAGAATGCCAAATTTAAAGTACAGTTAATCATTGTCTAAAAATAGTTTATTTAGGCTGGATTTTCATTTATCACAGTAAGAATATTATTTCCATAAGCTCTAATGGGACCATTCATATCCGCTTGGGTGGGTTGCTGATTGGGAATAATCTCATTAGAACTGATGATAATTATATTTAATATGTGGGCACCCACCTTATTCTTGAATCAAATCAAAATCCATTTATTGCCAACGATAATTATTACATAAGTATAGGACACTTCTTAAAAGATCACATAATAATTATAATGATTAAATTTACTTGTATTTATAATTATTAATTAACGAAAATCCTAAATAAATGCTGTGAATTACCCCGAAGACTTCTGCTACTGCAGACATTGACAAAAGGGTTAACAGCTAGATGGAAATTCGATGAGAACTACTATCCAAAAATTAGTTGCCAGCCGGGAATCGAACCCGGTACCTCCCAATTGCTAGTCAGGAATGCTTACCCTTACACCAAACTGACAATCTCTGGATAGCTGCGCTCATTTTATACGAAGCCATAGCGGCCAACCAGTTGTAGGGAAGTGATATCTTCAGAAGTGTTCAATTTCATTGCGATTGGACATACGACATTTGTGTAGAAACGTTCTAAGTGTAACGTGTGAAATGAATTTTGGTACTAGAAGCAACTCAAAGTTACAGGCTTCAAAAGATAAGGCAGGCGACAAGAATTCGGCTGCATCGCTCGACCCACCTCCACCTCACACCACGCCTACCGGTCACGAGGAGGAGTGCGACGGCGGAATGAAGAGTCTCATTCAGAGAGTCTTATCTGAGTTCATCTCTAACGACGAATTCCTTGACAGATTGGCGGATCGGGTCGCCGATAAAGTCATTGATAAACTCAAACAGATTGTCACTTCTCATGTCATGGATGTAATAGAGCCGCGCTTTTTCGAAATAGAAAAAAAGATTGAATCACTCACTAATGAAGTGGCAGTCATACGTAAAAATTATGCTGCTCGCGAGGAGTCTCAGGAGAGCCGAATGGACGGATTAGCGCAGTATCAACGACGCAACAATGTCAGAATATTTGGCATACCTGAAGTCAGTGGGGAGAATATAACAACTGTCGTTACAAAGATGTTTAGCGAGAAACTTGACCTGAAAGTGGACACTTCACTGATTGATCGATGTCATCGCGTCGGCCGCCCTTCGGCCCCCGGCGAGTCCAGGAGCCGAGCTGTCCTGGTAAAATTCATCAGCTACCAAACTCGGCGTGCTGTCATCTCGGGAAGGCGGCGGCTCAAAGGCACTCCTATCACGATTCGCGAGGACCTCACGAAGCGGCGGAATGACTTCTTCAGGCAGGTGGCAGCAAGGGTTGGATTCAAGAATGTATGGACAATCGATGGAAGAATTTTATGGATCGAAAACGGAAAAATTCATTCGAGCAATCATGACATTGTGGACTCACAGAATAGATAATGTAAGCTTTTTTGATGATGGATGAGTGTGGTAGATTTGTGGGTTTGCGGATGAGAATCACGGGTAAGTTAATCTATTTATTTTTTTTTTCATTAGAAAATATATAAATATTTATTCATTTATTCTTCTTATCATTCTTGAGATGAATATTATTATTCTTTTCTCTTTTTTTTTTGCAAATTACTCTATCTTGTGCGATGCATTTTAGTTGATATAGTATTAGAATGCAAATTGTTCTTATGTAATTAATATATTTCTCATGTATTTAGTAGATTGATTATTTCGATCAGATTTACAAAACAATTCGTTACCTACTAAATGTAATTATTTTTTTTTCTTGCTATTTAATTATCTGCATTGCTATCCTATACATCTGCCACTCTCTTCTGTTTCCTTTCTTATGTATGAATGTTATATTTTAGTAGATCAATGCTGTTTGTGCTATGTTCTATTACTGTTGGTATTTTACTGATTTATTTATTTATCTATTTTTCAAATCAATTCTCTCAGTTTGTGATGATTTTCCTCATGCCTTCATTCTATCTTGTTAGTTTAAGCCACATTTCACTTCCAATATGGACACTACCAATCGAATATCATTACATAGAATAAAAAGCATGATTTTTCTTTTGTACTTTATTGATATATCTACTTCTTTTTTTGTAAGGATGTAAATGAAAATTTATCTTTAAATGCGCTTTAAGCATAGGAATCCTTTCACTTATCACTTCCAATTATATTTCTTGTATCACACTGAATTGATTTAAATAATAAATTATTACATATCTGCTCTAGTAACTCATCTTGTTAAGCATCAGGCTGTCAGCTCTCATGTTCTGTTACTTGTTGCTTGGAAGATCTTAAATGTTTCATTCAATAATCATCGAACTTAAAATTTTTATATATAATAATATTGGAGTCAATGATGTTCGTCTGGCTTTCTGGTGGGCTTATTTTTTTTTTCTCCGCGCTTATAATTCACCTATTTTTACCCTTGCTTTCCCTCTTCTTTTTTTTTTTTTTTATCCCTACTAATCTTAAAATTTAGTTAAAGCATCATGATCTATATCTCATTAGTATTAATAAGTATGCAAGGGAGTATGAATGTTTGTGTGATAGTGTTGAGAAGATATTTTGATGTAGTCTATGGTTGTGGGGTCTGTCTCTGTCGGCCTTTTCCTCTCGCGTTAGTGATTGTAATCTCAGCCAATGAGTTATCGAAATGATGACGGCGCCGCGCTGAGCGTTGGGGAGCAGCTCCGCAATAATTTTCTTAATTATTCAAAATTTCTCAAAGTAGCTCATGTGAATGCGCAGTCTATAGGTTGTCACATTGATGAGTTTCGCTGTATGTTTGAGACACAGGAGTGTGATGTGATCTTGGTATGCGAAACATGGTTAAAACCGATCGTGCCTTCAAGCCGAGTTGAACTAGCGGGATACTCGTTGCTGAGAAATGATCGCCTTCATAAAAACGGAGGTGGTGTTGCAGCCTATGTGAAGCATGCTCTAAAGCCTAGAATTATTGTTAAATCCGACACAAACAGAGCAAGTAAACCAGAGTTCATGCTTCTGGATATTTTTATCAATGGGAGCAAGGTGCTTATCGCTGTGTGCTACAGACCTCCGCACATTGGGTTTATGGAGGAGTTTGAAGTTGCCCTCATTGAGAGTATGGCTGCCTACAGACATATCATAGTCATGGGTGACTTTAACACGGACTTACTTAGACACAATTCACCTGAGAAAAATCAATTAATGACAATTTTCAACTCCTGTAATTTATCCCTGTTGCCTCTGCAGGCCACTCACCATACCTCAGCCTCCCACACCCTGTTGGATCTGATTGCTGTTTCAGAGGAGGATGCGGTCAGAACACATGGGCAGATGCCGGCTCCAGGATTGTCACACCATGACCTTATTTATTGTGTCTATGCCATCAAAGTTCCCAAGCCTGAGCCAAGATTGATTCATTATCGAGATTTCAAGAATATTAACTATCCTGAACTTTTTAGAGAGGCGTCTGGTCTGCCCTGGTACTATTTTTACTTTACAAATGATGTTAATGAAATGCTGACAATGTTTTATGAGTATACACATTACCTCTTCAACAAGTTTGTACCTCCTAAGGTAAGGCGCGTAACAAGAGTACCGGCGCCATGGATTAGTCCTGAGATCAGGCGGCTGATGAAGGAGCGAGACAGATTATGTAGACTTTCCAGGCGCTCACGTGACCCGCTGCTGTTTGCCGAGTATAAAAGAGCAAGGAATCACTGCAAACAGCAACTTCGAAACTCCAAGTGCCGATACTTCCGCAGCACTCTTGGGTCTGCTAGATCGACTGCATCCAAATGGCGAACACTGAGGAAACTCGGAGTTGGCAAGGATAGGAACAGGTTGATACTGAATCACAGCCCTGATGAATTGAATAATTTCTTTGTGGATATTCCAGGGACATTGGATATGGCACAAGAGTATACAGACCAGTACAGGACAGCTCGAAGGCAGGATGAGTTCTACTTTGCTGCGGACACTGAAGCCAATGTACTGAATGCAATCTTGTCCATCAGGAGTGAAGCTGTTGGTGCTGATTTGCTTCCAATGAAATTTATCAAAATTATTTTGCCTATTGCCCTTCCATTCATCACACATCTCTATAACACTTCACTCATTTCTTCTGTTTTCCCCACTGAATTCAAAACCTCCAAAATCATCCCTCTCAATAAAACTTCCAATCCTTCCTCTCCATCTGATTATCGTCCAGTTGCAGTGCTGTCTGTCATGTCCAAGGGGCTAGAAAAATATGCACATGAACAAATTAATGGTCATGTTTCAACGTTCAATCTTCTCAATAAATTCCAATCAGGCTTCAGGAAGGGATACAGTACTATGAGTGCCCTTTTATGTGTAACAGATGATATACGCTTGGCTATGGATAATGGACAGCTCACTCTGATGGTACTGATTGATATGAGTAAGGCCTTTAATTCAATATATCATCCTCTTCTGCTTAAAAAAATGATTAATCTGGGTTTTTCAGCCAACAGCATTGCCTGGATTAGATCATATCTAGCAGATAGACAGCAGTGTGTACTGGCAAATGGAGGTCAATCTGGGTGGCGAGTGGTCAATAGGGGTGTGCCACAGGGATCGGTGCTGGGCCCTCTGTTATTCAGCTTATACATTAATGACTTACCTCACAGACTGACCAATACTAAATATCACATGTATGCTGACGACCTGCAAATTTACTTGCATTTTGACATTGACGACTTTGACAACGCTGTTAACAAAATGAACTTTGACTTACTCAGCATCACGGAATGGACATCACAACATGGTTTAAACATTAATGAAAATAAATCAAAAGCAATAGTAATAGGACATAATAGACGCTTACCTAACCTTGACTATGCCAATGAGTTATCGAAATGATGACGGCGCCGCGCTGAGCGTTGGGGAGCAGCTCCGCAATAATTTTCTTAATTATTCAAAATTTCTCAAAGTAGCTCATGTGAATGCGCAGTCTATAGGTTGTCACATTGATGAGTTTCGCTGTATGTTTGAGACACAGGAGTGTGATGTGATCTTGGTATGCGAAACATGGTTAAAACCGATCGTGCCTTCAAGCCGAGTTGAACTAGCGGGATACTCGTTGCTGAGAAATGATCGCCTTCATAAAAACGGAGGTGGTGTTGCAGCCTATGTGAAGCATGCTCTAAAGCCTAGAATTATTGTTAAATCCGACACAAACAGAGCAAGTAAACCAGAGTTCATGCTTCTGGATATTTTTATCAATGGGAGCAAGGTGCTTATCGCTGTGTGCTACAGACCTCCGCACATTGGGTTTATGGAGGAGTTTGAAGTTGCCCTCATTGAGAGTATGGCTGCCTACAGACATATCATAGTCATGGGTGACTTTAACACGGACTTACTTAGACACAATTCACCTGAGAAAAATCAATTAATGACAATTTTCAACTCCTGTAATTTATCCCTGTTGCCTCTGCAGGCCACTCACCATACCTCAGCCTCCCACACCCTGTTGGATCTGATTGCTGTTTCAGAGGAGGATGCGGTCAGAACACATGGGCAGATGCCGGCTCCAGGATTGTCACACCATGACCTTATTTATTGTGTCTATGCCATCAAAGTTCCCAAGCCTGAGCCAAGATTGATTCATTATCGAGATTTCAAGAATATTAACTATCCTGAACTTTTTAGAGAGGCGTCTGGTCTGCCCTGGTACTATTTTTACTTTACAAATGATGTTAATGAAATGCTGACAATGTTTTATGAGTATACACATTACCTCTTCAACAAGTTTGTACCTCCTAAGGTAAGGCGCGTAACAAGAGTACCGGCGCCATGGATTAGTCCTGAGATCAGGCGGCTGATGAAGGAGCGAGACAGATTATGTAGACTTTCCAGGCGCTCACGTGACCCGCTGCTGTTTGCCGAGTATAAAAGAGCAAGGAATCACTGCAAACAGCAACTTCGAAACTCCAAGTGCCGATACTTCCGCAGCACTCTTGGGTCTGCTAGATCGACTGCATCCAAATGGCGAACACTGAGGAAACTCGGAGTTGGCAAGGATAGGAACAGGTTGATACTGAATCACAGCCCTGATGAATTGAATAATTTCTTTGTGGATATTCCAGGGACATTGGATATGGCACAAGAGTATACAGACCAGTACAGGACAGCTCGAAGGCAGGATGAGTTCTACTTTGCTGCGGACACTGAAGCCAATGTACTGAATGCAATCTTGTCCATCAGGAGTGAAGCTGTTGGTGCTGATTTGCTTCCAATGAAATTTATCAAAATTATTTTGCCTATTGCCCTTCCATTCATCACACATCTCTATAACACTTCACTCATTTCTTCTGTTTTCCCCACTGAATTCAAAACCTCCAAAATCATCCCTCTCAATAAAACTTCCAATCCTTCCTCTCCATCTGATTATCGTCCAGTTGCAGTGCTGTCTGTCATGTCCAAGGGGCTAGAAAAATATGCACATGAACAAATTAATGGTCATGTTTCAACGTTCAATCTTCTCAATAAATTCCAATCAGGCTTCAGGAAGGGATACAGTACTATGAGTGCCCTTTTATGTGTAACAGATGATATACGCTTGGCTATGGATAATGGACAGCTCACTCTGATGGTACTGATTGATATGAGTAAGGCCTTTAATTCAATATATCATCCTCTTCTGCTTAAAAAAATGATTAATCTGGGTTTTTCAGCCAACAGCATTGCCTGGATTAGATCATATCTAGCAGATAGACAGCAGTGTGTACTGGCAAATGGAGGTCAATCTGGGTGGCGAGTGGTCAATAGGGGTGTGCCACAGGGATCGGTGCTGGGCCCTCTGTTATTCAGCTTATACATTAATGACTTACCTCACAGACTGACCAATACTAAATATCACATGTATGCTGACGACCTGCAAATTTACTTGCATTTTGACATTGACGACTTTGACAACGCTGTTAACAAAATGAACTTTGACTTACTCAGCATCACGGAATGGACATCACAACATGGTTTAAACATTAATGAAAATAAATCAAAAGCAATAGTAATAGGACATAATAGACGCTTACCTAACCTTGACTATGCCAATGGACCTTTTGTGACAATAAATGACCAACAGTTGGAGTACTGTAATACAGTAAAAAACTTGGGTGTCTTAATGAACAGACATGTCGGCTCCGCATTTTACTCGAGTTTTTATCGTAAGTTCTGGTGCTAGTGACTTGATTTTTTGCAACCAGTTGTAGGGAAGTGATATCTTCAGAAGTGTTCAATTTCATTGCGATTGGACATACGACATTTGTGTAGAAACGTTCTAAGTGTAACGTGTGAAATGAATTTTGGTACTAGAAGCAACTCAAAGTTACAGGCTTCAAAAGATAAGGCAGGCGACAAGAATTCGGCTGCATCGCTCGACCCACCTCCACCTCACACCACGCCTACCGGTCACGAGGAGGAGTGCGACGGCGGAATGAAGAGTCTCATTCAGAGAGTCTTATCTGAGTTCATCTCTAACGACGAATTCCTTGACAGATTGGCGGATCGGGTCGCCGATAAAGTCATTGATAAACTCAAACAGATTGTCACTTCTCATGTCATGGATGTAATAGAGCCGCGCTTTTTCGAAATAGAAAAAAAGATTGAATCACTCACTAATGAAGTGGCAGTCATACGTAAAAATTATGCTGCTCGCGAGGAGTCTCAGGAGAGCCGAATGGACGGATTAGCGCAGTATCAACGACGCAACAATGTCAGAATATTTGGCATACCTGAAGTCAGTGGGGAGAATATAACAACTGTCGTTACAAAGATGTTTAGCGAGAAACTTGACCTGAAAGTGGACACTTCACTGATTGATCGATGTCATCGCGTCGGCCGCCCTTCGGCCCCCGGCGAGTCCAGGAGCCGAGCTGTCCTGGTAAAATTCATCAGCTACCAAACTCGGCGTGCTGTCATCTCGGGAAGGCGGCGGCTCAAAGGCACTCCTATCACGATTCGCGAGGACCTCACGAAGCGGCGGAATGACTTCTTCAGGCAGGTGGCAGCAAGGGTTGGATTCAAGAATGTATGGACAATCGATGGAAGAATTTTATGGATCGAAAACGGAAAAATTCATTCGAGCAATCATGACATTGTGGACTCACAGAATAGATAATGTAAGCTTTTTTGATGATGGATGAGTGTGGTAGATTTGTGGGTTTGCGGATGAGAATCACGGGTAAGTTAATCTATTTATTTTTTTTTTTTTTTCATTAGAAAATATATAAATATTTATTCATTTATTCTTCTTATCATTCTTGAGATGAATATTATTATTCTTTTCTCTTTTTTTTTGCAAATTACTCTATCTTGTGCGATGCATTTTAGTTGATATAGTATTAGAATGCAAATTGTTCTTATGTAATTAATATATTTCTCATGTATTTAGTAGATTGATTATTTCGATCAGATTTACAAAACAATTCGTTACCTACTAAATGTAATTATTTTTTTTCTTGCTATTTAATTATCTGCATTGCTATCCTATACATCTGCCACTCTCTTCTGTTTCCTTTCTTATGTATGAATGTTATATTTTAGTAGATCAATGCTGTTTGTGCTATGTTCTATTACTGTTGGTATTTTACTGATTTATTTATTTATCTATTTTTCAAATCAATTCTCTCAGTTTGTGATGATTTTCCTCATGCCTTCATTCTATCTTGTTAGTTTAAGCCACATTTCACTTCCAATATGGACACTACCAATCGAATATCATTACATAGAATAAAAAGCATGATTTTTCTTTTGTACTTTATTGATATATCTACTTCTTTTTTTTGTAAGGATGTAAATGAAAATTTATCTTTAAATGCGCTTTAAGCATAGGAATCCTTTCACTTATCACTTCCAATTATATTTCTTGTATCACACTGAATTGATTTAAATAATAAATTATTACATATCTGCTCTAGTAACTCATCTTGTTAAGCATCAGGCTGTCAGCTCTCATGTTCTGTTACTTGTTGCTTGGAAGATCTTAAATGTTTCATTCAATAATCATCGAACTTAAAATTTTTATATATAATAATATTGGAGTCAATGATGTTCGTCTGGCTTTCTGGTGGGCTTATTTTTTTTTCTCCGCGCTTATAATTCACCTATTTTTACCCTTGCTTTCCCTCTTCTTTTTTTTTTTTTTTTTATCCCTACTAATCTTAAAATTTAGTTAAAGCATCATGATCTATATCTCATTAGTATTAATAAGTATGCAAGGGAGTATGAATGTTTGTGTGATAGTGTTGAGAAGATATTTTGATGTAGTCTATGGTTGTGGGGTCTGTCTCTGTCGGCCTTTTCCTCTCGCGTTAGTGATTGTAATCTCAGCCAATGAGTTATCGAAATGATGACGGCGCCGCGCTGAGCGTTGGGGAGCAGCTCCGCAATAATTTTCTTAATTATTCAAAATTTCTCAAAGTAGCTCATGTGAATGCGCAGTCTATAGGTTGTCACATTGATGAGTTTCGCTGTATGTTTGAGACACAGGAGTGTGATGTGATCTTGGTATGCGAAACATGGTTAAAACCGATCGTGCCTTCAAGCCGAGTTGAACTAGCGGGATACTCGTTGCTGAGAAATGATCGCCTTCATAAAAACGGAGGTGGTGTTGCAGCCTATGTGAAGCATGCTCTAAAGCCTAGAATTATTGTTAAATCCGACACAAACAGAGCAAGTAAACCAGAGTTCATGCTTCTGGATATTTTTATCAATGGGAGCAAGGTGCTTATCGCTGTGTGCTACAGACCTCCGCACATTGGGTTTATGGAGGAGTTTGAAGTTGCCCTCATTGAGAGTATGGCTGCCTACAGACATATCATAGTCATGGGTGACTTTAACACGGACTTACTTAGACACAATTCACCTGAGAAAAATCAATTAATGACAATTTTCAACTCCTGTAATTTATCCCTGTTGCCTCTGCAGGCCACTCACCATACCTCAGCCTCCCACACCCTGTTGGATCTGATTGCTGTTTCAGAGGAGGATGCGGTCAGAACACATGGGCAGATGCCGGCTCCAGGATTGTCACACCATGACCTTATTTATTGTGTCTATGCCATCAAAGTTCCCAAGCCTGAGCCAAGATTGATTCATTATCGAGATTTCAAGAATATTAACTATCCTGAACTTTTTAGAGAGGCGTCTGGTCTGCCCTGGTACTATTTTTACTTTACAAATGATGTTAATGAAATGCTGACAATGTTTTATGAGTATACACATTACCTCTTCAACAAGTTTGTACCTCCTAAGGTAAGGCGCGTAACAAGAGTACCGGCGCCATGGATTAGTCCTGAGATCAGGCGGCTGATGAAGGAGCGAGACAGATTATGTAGACTTTCCAGGCGCTCACGTGACCCGCTGCTGTTTGCCGAGTATAAAAGAGCAAGGAATCACTGCAAACAGCAACTTCGAAACTCCAAGTGCCGATACTTCCGCAGCACTCTTGGGTCTGCTAGATCGACTGCATCCAAATGGCGAACACTGAGGAAACTCGGAGTTGGCAAGGATAGGAACAGGTTGATACTGAATCACAGCCCTGATGAATTGAATAATTTCTTTGTGGATATTCCAGGGACATTGGATATGGCACAAGAGTATACAGACCAGTACAGGACAGCTCGAAGGCAGGATGAGTTCTACTTTGCTGCGGACACTGAAGCCAATGTACTGAATGCAATCTTGTCCATCAGGAGTGAAGCTGTTGGTGCTGATTTGCTTCCAATGAAATTTATCAAAATTATTTTGCCTATTGCCCTTCCATTCATCACACATCTCTATAACACTTCACTCATTTCTTCTGTTTTCCCCACTGAATTCAAAACCTCCAAAATCATCCCTCTCAATAAAACTTCCAATCCTTCCTCTCCATCTGATTATCGTCCAGTTGCAGTGCTGTCTGTCATGTCCAAGGGGCTAGAAAAATATGCACATGAACAAATTAATGGTCATGTTTCAACGTTCAATCTTCTCAATAAATTCCAATCAGGCTTCAGGAAGGGATACAGTACTATGAGTGCCCTTTTATGTGTAACAGATGATATACGCTTGGCTATGGATAATGGACAGCTCACTCTGATGGTACTGATTGATATGAGTAAGGCCTTTAATTCAATATATCATCCTCTTCTGCTTAAAAAAATGATTAATCTGGGTTTTTCAGCCAACAGCATTGCCTGGATTAGATCATATCTAGCAGATAGACAGCAGTGTGTACTGGCAAATGGAGGTCAATCTGGGTGGCGAGTGGTCAATAGGGGTGTGCCACAGGGATCGGTGCTGGGCCCTCTGTTATTCAGCTTATACATTAATGACTTACCTCACAGACTGACCAATACTAAATATCACATGTATGCTGACGACCTGCAAATTTACTTGCATTTTGACATTGACGACTTTGACAACGCTGTTAACAAAATGAACTTTGACTTACTCAGCATCACGGAATGGACATCACAACATGGTTTAAACATTAATGAAAATAAATCAAAAGCAATAGTAATAGGACATAATAGACGCTTACCTAACCTTGACTATGCCAATGGACCTTTTGTGACAATAAATGACCAACAGTTGGAGTACTGTAATACAGTAAAAAACTTGGGTGTCTTAATGAACAGACATCTCGACTGGACCGAACACATTACTAGCACTTGTAATAGGGTCTTTGCTGGCATACATTCTCTGAAGAAGATCAGCCCTTTTCTACCTTTTCAGGTAAGATTGATGCTGGTAAAGACCCTAATCTTTCCGACCTTTCTCTACTGTGACGCTGTTACCCATGACATGACTGTGGCACTGTCCGATAGGCTTCAGAGAGCTCAAAATTATTGCTTAAGATTTGTTAATAATCTAGATCGAGGTGAACATATCACTCCCTACTTCGTTCAGCTTAACGTGCTCAGGCTCAAAAGGTTTCGATCCTACCGCATACTTATGTTTCTATTTAAACTAATCGCCAATAAGAGCCCTGATTATTTGAGTATTAAATTTAGATTTCTGGGAGAGGTTGGGAGAGGTGGAACTAGAAATAGTTTGTCTGTGTTGACTGTGCCTAGGCATCGTACGGTGGTCTATAACAGGTCTTTTCATGTGACTGCCTGCCGACTGTGGAACTCGCTACCAATGGAGGTGAGGGCAATTCAGCGGCAATCCCAGTTCAGTGCGGCTGTCATGAACTTTGTGAGGGGGGCTGGCTGGAGCGACTTATAGCGACTGTGTATTGATCAATATATCTTCTTTGTACGTGTGTGTGTGTGTGTGTGTGGTGTGTGTGTGTGTGTGTGTGTGTGTGTGTGTGTGTGTGTGTGTGTGGTGTGTGTGTGTGTGTGTGTGTGTGTTGTGTGTGTGTGTGTGTTGTGTGTGTGTGTGTGTGGTGTGTGTGTGTGTGTGTGTGTGTGGTTTTTTTTTTTTTACAATCAATTAAATATAAATGTGATTTACTTATTCACTTCAAGATTTATAATAATATGTAGGAATGGAATGTATAGCAAACACTATAGTTGTCGTTTTTGTATTTTGTATACATTAGGATCTTTTTTTTTTTTTTTGTTCACTACAGTGATGAAGTATCACTACTGTTAATCAGTATTGTTATATACATTTTTTTTCCAAGTTAATTTATTTTGTTCTCTTTTCAATTATTTAAAATTTGTTATTATTTTAATAAGTAGATATAGTTTGTTTTTTTCATATTGTTTGTAATATTTTTTTTTCTTTATCATATTATTTGTATTTTTTTGTATTGTTATCTTGTAATAGAGAGTTAAGTGTAAGAGAGGGCCGACTGCGCCCTAACTTCGCTCTCTACGAAAATAAAGGCAGTCATTCAATTCAATTCAATTCAATAGTGAATCTGTGTAATTTTATATTAATAAATAAAATAGAATGTATTATGTGTGTTTTAATGGCGACTGTGTGCTGTCAACTGCTGCCATCACATGTTGTCCACCCCATCAAGATTTTATAACGTGCACCACCACACTATACACAGTTACCAACGTAATTTGATTTTGCTGCACTGTTGATCCATATAACCTACTAACTATTTTACGTTGCCATGTTGCAAATTGGAGTGCAGGAAAAATTTTTCCCGCACTAGAGCGGGAAAGTGATTCTTTGCGTTTGTAATCAGTGCAGCAATGGCCATTTAACGTAACTGTAGGAAAAATAATTATTGAGCGGTGTATGATATGAAAAAAAACATCGTAATAACTAAAGATGAAATAGGTAATATTGTTATGTTATGCATATGGGGATGGGAGTGTGAAAGCTGTATAATAAATATGTCCAGGCTTGAACGGAATTTAATGAATTTCACCTACTCTACTGGAGTAGAAATTAATCCATTAGGTTCTGTTCCATTTTTCATTTCTTAATTTGACATTATTGAGCAGTGTTTATATATCAAGCATAAGGTCCTATAGTTTCATCAGGTACTTATGGATGAGAATACTGCGTGAGGTCTACTGTTCACAGAACTACTAGTATGAATATGATCGTGTAAGAACAACAGGCATAGCCCAAAACTATTATGTTCCCTAATTTTGATAAATAATAGCATGTCCGAAAAAATAGGTCATGTTCTTATTGTGGAAAGTTTAAGTTCAATTTCTGTCCAAAAACATATATGCGCTAGAAATTTTGAATTTAGAATGATGAAAACACCAAATATTGTAACCTATAATACTGGGGTGTCTCACTATAGGTTTAACAGCCGAAGACCATTCTGCATTAAATATGCAACAAAAAATGTCCAGTAAAATTTTCTTATATCGAACTTACTTTTCGAAAAAAGGTCTATAACTAGGAAACTATCAGTCAAAATCTAATTCTAATAATATGGTTGTGAAGAGAAAGAAATTTCCAATAAGATTCATATATAATTTGTTCCTTTGACGTTTTTGAACTTCTTATCAGTGCTCAAAGTTGAAAAAAGTACATTCGTGGATTTCAAAGCCAAATTTCAAACACTTTGAACGCTCATGAAAAGTTCAAAAACGGCAAGCAAAGGAACAAATTATATTAATCTTATTGGAAATAGCTTTTTCCTCCACCTACTGTCTAAAGTACTTACTTTACTCCCTGAAACCTAATACTAAAGTGTCACTTTTTCGCTCTCGGTAGTAAAAAACAGAAAACCTCCCTAGGGAGCAAAAGTGACTCCATTTAAATAACATGGGGAGCATCTCTATTTTGAAACTTACATTGTAATAGGTTAGAAGGTCTAAGCTCAGATGAGAAAGCATAATAGAGGTGTCTGTCATTGAGTCAACTGAATTCAATACCACAACCAGAAATTTGATTAACTCATGAAATATATGTTTGTATGATAATTATTATTTATTCTTAATATTGGTAGACGATAAAAATTTATACAATTTTTAAAATATTTTATTCTATTCAAAATACCAGCCAACAAATTTTTTGATAGATAATAGATAGATAGATATTCAATCCATTCAACACAGTGTACTCATTATTACACAAGCAAACAGTTGAACGTCGTCAAATTATAACAAAATAATATAGTATCTACTAATTAAAATAGTAGCTTCCTTCAATGATCCTCCAAATACTCCTGCACCGTGTAGTAGGCTTTGTCTATAAATATTTTGAAGGTCGGTTTTAAAATCTATTAGAGGATGCTGTGGATGCACGCTTTAAATGTATAGGAAGCTTATTATAAATTTGCAGCCTGAGTAACTAGGCTTACCCTCAAAAAGCTTCCTCCTATGCGCTGAATCGCAAAGTTGTCTCTGCCTCTAGTGTTGTAGGAGTGCGTATCGAGATAATGTCAGGTCCATTCTATTTTTTACAGTATGCATGATCATTCTAAACTGTAAATCGAAGGCACCGTCAGCAGCGACAATGATCTGAACGCATCTCTACAGGGGTGATTAAATCCAAGATCTGCAATTCAAATCTGAACCGCGTGATCTGGAGTCAGCCATTTTTGGTAGCTGCTCAGCTGATATAATTGTTACAACTTTTGCCGATAGATAGCGCAATCGGCAGTGCCAATCAGACGACCGGTTTTTAGGTTTTAGATTTAGGTTATGTTGTTAGGAATCATTGTCACCAATACGTAGGTTATTAGAATGATTTTATTTGCAGTTTCTATAAAAAAATGTAGATGGAGGAAAAATGTTGTGTTCATCACGAGCGAAAAATACTTTTTCTCCCTCAGGAAAATTGCTGCCCTCGGCTTCGCCTCGGGCTTCAAACTTTTCCCACAGGGAGAAAAAGTCGTACTTTTCACTCTAGATATACAAATAACTATTTCTTCACAACCGTATCCTTAGAATTAGATTTTGACTGATAGTTAAAAAATATCGAAATATCGATGTACTTCCAAAACTAAGGTCGATATAAGAAAACATTACTGGTAACTTTTGTTGCAAATTCCATGTAAATTCTATAGTTAAGTGATTGGACGACACGACTGAGTTTTTAAAAATTGAAACTTTATTAACACTACAACTACAGAAAATACCGAATTAAAGAATTTCGGGAGCCGAGTGCTCTCGTCAAGAGTTTGAGTAGAACTAACTGAAAATAATTAATTGAGACATAAAGAAGACAATGCTAGTCAGCTATATTCTATAACAAAGGGTTGTAATAAGAATAAGAATAAATGCTTTTTATTCCTTCAATGCATACATACAATGCTATCGGAAACGTCAGTCAACAATATAATACATAGTTTTAAGTTTTGATTATACAGTGAAAGTTACACTTAGTACGATTTGATATGACAATACAGAAAAAGTAACATGTATCGATAAATACAAATTGTCTTGCATTAGATGAAAAACTGAGGAAGAACAATTAAGTACATTTACATGATTAGTAGCCTATTGAATTATTTCACTACCTATTTGACTTGAAAATAGTCCTTCACTGGTAGTTGGAAGAAATCTGAAATTGAGTATAAAGGATTATTCAATAGTAGGCGCTCTAGGTTTTTCTTATAAATTGGCATTGGTAGGTTCCTGGCTATCTCGGGTAATGTGTTGAATAATTTCAATGAAACTTGATTTGGACTTGTTGATATTCTTTTGAGTCTTGTATATGGTATATCTATTTTTGTCTTATTTCTAGTATTATGACAGTGAATGTCAACTCTGCGGCTATAAGAACCTAAATTATTCTTATCTGGAGGAGAAGTTTGAAAGCTACCAAACTGTGCACTGTCATAATTTTCTCCTTTATAAACAATGGCTTACAATGCTCCAGATAAGTAGCGTTACATATAATTCTTATAGCTTTTTTCTGGAGCAAGAATACTTTTGAACCTCTGGGCGCAGCCCCATAAGACTAAACCATACGTGTAAACGCTTTGAAAAAAGGCAAAGTAGCACATTCTCAGGTAATTTGAAGGAACACAGTCCTTAAGACTGCGAAGGAGATATAAAACCCTACTTAATTTTGAGCAACACTTTCAATATGGGGTATCCATGTAAGTTTCTGATCTAATGTTATGCCCAGAAGCTTTGCACTATCTACTCCCTCACTAATCTTTCTGAGTCCAAGCACCAATGTTTGAGTCTTGGCTGTATTTAGAAACAGGCGGTTTGCTCTAAACCAGTCTGAAGCCTCACCCTTACAGCTAGACATTTTTTGATGGAGGACACCCAGATCCACATCGTTTGTGACCAAAGATGAATCATCAGCATAGCAAACTATTTTAGATGAAATATTCAATCCTATATCATTCATCATCACTAGAAACAATAACGGTCCCAGTATGGACCCTTGAGGTACTCCGTGTGGTACATTAAGTGGCTCAGAAATATTGAGTTAATACACACTGACTGAGTACGACCCTCCAAATAGGATCCTAAAAGTTTAAGAGTATTGTCATGGACACCAAGAAACTGTAATTTATTCAACAAGATGCAGTGATCCACGACATCAAATCCCTTACTTAGATCGAATAGAATTAATCCTGTGTATTTTTTACTATTAAAGCCCTCCTCAACTTCGGTTATAACTGATTGCACAGCGTCTATTGTTGACTTCCCTTTTCTAAAACCATACTGGGAATCTGTAAACAAGCAATTTAATTCAAGGAAGTCATAGAGTTGGGTTGCGATAATATATTCTAGGATTTTTCCAAAGATAGGTGGGATGGAGATTGGTCTGAAGTTATCTGGAAAATTTAAGTCACCCTTCTTATGAATCGGGATGGTTCTTGAATGTTTCAGCAAGGATGGAAAAACTGATGATTTTATACATGCATTTAAAACTGTGGTGAGCGGCTGTAAAATGAATTCAATTACTTCTTTAATAAGGGAGCTAGAGTGAGAAATATGTCTTTGGTGGTGGAAGACTTCATTCTAGAAACTATTTCGAGGACTTGAATACAGGTTACTTCTTTTATTACAAAAGTTGCCTGCGTTTTTGGGGAAGAGTTCAGCAGGTCAACACAGAAATTTGTGACGGCTCAATATCTTTATAAATTTTCTCATGGAGCTGATAAAGTGTTTGTTGAATTCCCTTGCTGAGATAGAAGTAGCGGTAGATTTAGCGGGCTTGGAATTATTTCGAATAATTTTCCAAGCTGCTGAGCATTTATTGTTAGCTGCTTCAATCAAATTCGCATTGTGGTTTAACTGAGCCACTTTCAATTCACTTCTGTATAGCTTTTTAATACTATTGTAAGTCAACCTAGCTGATTCTGTACCTTCTTTTTTCAGTTTATAGTAGGCAATCAAAACGTAATTCTTAAGTATGTTCAGAGCCGGTGAATTGAGAAACTTTTTAGCCTTAGATTTATTGGAAATATCCGGTCTACGTTTGACAACTGGAAATGAGTCCAAGAACAAACCGTTAAACATATTGAAAAATGCATTAAAATTGTATTCAGCCCTGTCATGAATGGTTACTCTAGTCCAATCGACCAAACTAAGTCTATAGCAAAACCAGTGCAATGCCCTTGAGGTTATTGGCCTGAAACTCTGTGGCTGCAAACTCTGTTTTTTACCAGAATTTCCCGAATTTAAATTTGATCTCACAAAGAAACATAGTGCATCATGATCACCTAGTGCTAGCGGGTCAACCTTAACACTAAAATCTTCAGGATTTAAATCAGTAGCTATATTATCTAGTGCAGAATTATGTCTTGTTGCCTCAAAATTTGTCAGATGTAAATCCAGGGACTTTAATAGATTTATTAAATCTGACCTTCTAGAATCCATTGATAGAATATTTACATTAAAGTCTCCACCTACGATAATATTTATTTTTTTTTTCTTATATTTATTCAGAGATAAAATTAGTCTCTCCAAAGCACTGAAAAATATTCCAGGTTACCATTAGGCGATCTATATATCACTATGATGAGAAGTTTTAATTTTTAACAATAACTCCGGCAATTCATGGTGTAATTCAGACTATGAGATGACAAATCAAGAGGCTGGACATGGTACGAATACTTGTTGGAAATAAATATATAGTGTAATGCTACTACTATAGATATTTAACTTATGATCTTCGGCTGTTACACCTTTAGTGGGAGATACTGTATAGTAATAAGCGCCTTCCATTAGTAACCTAATAGTGGATAGCTGTGATTCAAGTTGATTCTTGTTGAGGCAGGACAAGATCAGGGGAAAGAGAAGTGTAGGACGTAGAAGATTGCTCTGGCTATGTAATTTGAGAGATGCAATTCAGTTATTCTGAATTACACAACAGGCCCACATTAATATGAGATTTGTATGGCTGCAACTCAAAAGAACTTTCTGGGCTCCAATTAGTAGAGTGAGAATCGCTGTGATGATTTCCAACCTTCGATAGGAGAAGCAACCAAAAGAAGAACAGTCTATTCTTGTACAAATCTTATGAATTGTCTAACATTATTGTATATTTCCTCCTTTTGGATTGTTCAAACTTATCGTGCATTGTTTTTTCTTGAATTGTATTGTGTTGTGAAAATGAAATCTATCAATTTTAATGTATGATTAGCAATAAATTGTAATATTTGTGTTGTGATTTTGCAGAAATTCGACCTGCGCGAACTGGAAGAGGCGACCGAGTACGACGGAGGCTACAGCCAGGACTCAGCAGTAGTCGCCACTTCTGAGATTGTGCATGAGCTACCGCTGGAGTCGCAACGCAACTGCTGCAGTTCGCGACGGGCAGCGACCGGGTGCCGGTCGGCGGGCTCAGCAAGCTCAAGCTCATCATTGCCAAGAACGGGCCCGACTCTGACAGGTCAGTCCATACTATATCCTATCACAGTAATTAGTGATAACCTGCTCATTCCAAAATTCTGTAGTGTTTAAATGACTAATGATGACATTTATTTTTATTGTAAGGGGAGGTAGAAGCCGATTTTTTTCCCTAAACTTAAAGAAGAGGGGTGCTTCTTCTGGCTTAAGGGGGCACCCCCCTATTATTCTCTCTTCAATATTTGTTATATTGAAAGCCTAATAAAACAGACTACAAAAAGTTGAGTTGATTGCAGTCAATGTACATTCTACAGTACATTCTAATCAGGTACATTGATTGCAGTGAACAGCAAAAATATGGAAATTAAACCAGCTGTGTCGGGAGGAATGTTAAAAGATGCCTACTGCACCTGCGCATAGTGTCTTAGTAGGGATTGGAAAAGAACGACTGGTTGACTTGGAACAGGTTTTGGAAAAAAGTAGCCTAAATGTTCTTTAAACTTTAATTATGTTTTGTTTTTGTAACTCAAACGTATGCACTGAACATACAAATGCCAAAATTAGTTATTAAATTGATAGCTTTGAGAATGATCTACTATTATCTAGCCAATAGACTCGCTTTGCTCGCCTTAGGCTGGTCACTAACTTGTAGAACATGCATGAACATTTTTATCGAAGCTTTTCGCGGTGATTTTGCAGCTGTGGTGACATAAAAATGTGAGAAGACTGTGCATTGCATGCATGGTCTACCGTTAGTGGCCAGCCTTATGCCTAGTTCACAAGTTGCACCGGTCGCTGGCCACGTTTGTCTTGCCAAGTAAGCTTGGCCACGTTTGTCTTGCCATCCACATTGCAATGTGACCAGTGCCCAATCAAGGCATAAATCCACGTTAGACACTGAAAATATTTACTGGAAGGAGTAAACGTAATAACAATTGATGACAATTAGGAGTATAGCAACTCAATTACACAGAAAAAACTGCAGAGCAGACGAGAAAACAGGAAACATCAAGCATTGGTTGACTAGAGTGTGGATGGGTGGTTTGCCAGCTCTGGTCTTCATTGACCAACCCAGCGAGTTGGCCTTTGCTCTACAAAAATCGTATCGATGGCCAATGGAGGCGAGCACTGACAAACCTCCCGCGAGGACCCATCCAGACTCTGGCGCTCGTCGTAATTGTTGTCTGCATTGGGCAATATTGTGTATTTATGAGACTCCACTATGAGACATTATGTTTCTAGCCAGGAGACTCCGCCATGCCACCTGGACCCCCGGCTGAGGCCAGAAATGAGACCCTGTTGCAAGGGTTTATAAAATAAAAGCTTATAGCTCAGTAATTTCCTAACCAGCTGACTACTGGAATTAGTCGTGTGTAATTTTATCATGCCAGAAGGCTCGTCTTCATTTTTCCTTCAAACTTGTTCCCTTAAGATCGACTTAGGACGTATCTTTCTAAGCTCTCTATACACAAATTTTCTTGACTCTAGCTGAACCAGTGTACCAAATTTGAACTTTTCTGTTCGAACTCGAGAAATCTGAGAAAACGTTGAAAACATTTAGGAGTTATTCAAAGCATTCTTAACACAATATTTATACTCTAATTTCATATTAAAAATTAAAAAACCTGCCGATTTTGGCAAAAACCTATTATGCTTTCCATTGTACTGATTTCATGAATAAATAAATAGTAGAATAGTTATTAGTCCAGTCGAGGAAAGGTTATAGAGGGAAAAGTTGGGAAGACAATTTTTGAACCCGCAGTTCTGTTTAGAGTAGTAAGGAGGTAAACATATCAAAAGTCCCCACGCCTACCCCCTGTGCTAAGAGGATGGGGGTGGTTTAAAGGTACCATTTTTTAGTTTCTCGCATAAAACTCAAAGACTATGTATCTTAAGGACTTGGACTGTCATATAACAAATTAAAGCTTACATAATTACCTACAATATGCATCTACAACTTTTTCCATATCCCCTCTAGTTTTCGAGATATCCGCTCTTGAAGGTGTGATATTCTTGAAAAAAACATGTTTGCCACCAATTTTTTTTTATTTTTGCTCTCATGACTTTTTAAAAATCGATGGAAAAAATCAATACTGATTATGAACTTATAGAGCATCAAATTCTCTTCAATCTGATGTATAATTTCCCACTTTACGGATTTCCTATACCTTTGCAGCAGCTTTAGTGTGAGTATGAATATCAATTTTGCAACAATAGACCAATTGACATAGGAATTTGGAGGGAATGTTTTAAACAAAATTTTTGACTTTGCAGCTTTGTTGAGACTAGTTAGGAGGAGATCATATCAAGAGTCCCCATTCCTAAATCATGTGTGTTTTTGAGCATTCATTGCCTGGACTATGTGTCCACCTGTTGGTATAGCTAGATTTGCTGCTTTTCATGTTTTATTATTAATTGAATTTTCATTGATGTTTACGAGAGTACTATTTATACATCTAATTTTGATTGTTAATTGTATTTTGCAGGTTACCAACAGCCCACACCTGTTTCAACGTATTGCTTTTACCAGAGTATGAAAGCAAGAACAAACTCTACGACCGATTACTAAAAGCCATCAACTATTCGAAAGGATTCGGCATGCTATGAAAACTGTGCTGAAGGACTAATGTAAAATAATTTTAAACGTGCTGAGTTTCGATGTGATGTGATTAGAAATGATATTGTGACAAAAGTACTCTCCGTTTATTGAAATGAATTGTGAAATTGTGTAACCACCCATTGAAAAGTGTAAGTAAAGTATTGTGAATGTGTGTATTCATCACCCTTTGGAGAGAGTAAAAAGAGTATAGTGTCAAAGTTTTCCCCTTGGAAGGACTAAAGTATTTTGCAAGAGTGTTTCCGACCCTTTGAAAGACTAAAGAGTGTATTTTGACATTGTAATCCCACCCATGCCTATGAAAGGACTAAAGAGAGTATTGTGCAAGAGTGTATCCAACCCTTTAAAAGACTAAAGAGAGTATTTTGACATTGTAATCCCACCCATGCCCATGAAAGGACTAAAGAGAGTATTTTGACATTGTAATCCCACCCATTCCCCTTGGAAGGACTAAAGAGAGTATTTTGTCATAAAGTACCTTAGTTTGTGAAAGACTAAAGAGAGTAGTTTGTCTTGTATCCCACCCATGCCTTGGAAGGACTAGATATAGTATTGTGACATAATGTTTCACTGTTAAGTAACATTGAAGAGGGTATTTCAACAATGAGAATCCCACCCATACCCCTTGAAGGACTAAGAGAGTATTGTGTCTATCGTTTGGAATGACTAGAGAGAGTATTGTGACCCTGAAAGACTGACTGTACCCCCCTCTCCCACCCCGCTGTGTATCAAGTACCTGCCATGTTAATTAATTATTTTAATGATTTAAATTATTTTAATTGTAATTTGTGCAAGTCATGCGCAGGTATTGTTAATGTTACTTGTCTTGAATGAATGTTGATGTTGAAATTGTCAATATAATATAAATGTATTATACATTTTATAACGATATTATTTTTTAGTTGGATCATCTGAATGCTTTTGTAAATAGGTGAAAAATAAAGAATATGTTTGAAATTTAGTTTGTTTGCTTTGTTCCAAAATGGATAAATCTTTTAGCCAGCTATCATCTCAAGTAAAAACAGTGAAGTGGTGAAAATGTGTGTTGAAATTAATGCATAATACTTAATTCAAATGGGTCAATCCATATTGGAACGGTAGCCTATGTATTGACCCATTTAAATACATGGATTCTTTTGAACACACTCAAGCTTCAAACTACTATCGCCGCTCTACTATGTTTTCACCCTTAGCCAAGCACGCTTTGTAAACTAATCAGAGTATCATTGTTTAACCAGCTATTAATAGTGAGGTTAAGCTGGAGCTATCAGCTTTGTTTGAATGGGCAGCATCGATGTTTTTAGGAAGGAATGCTCCCAGTTTTAAGTGAATCTCACTGTACTTTTATAAGCAACTTCTGATCATTTGTTGGGCAACTAAAGCAAGCTTGGCTAACAGAGAAACGAAAACTATAGAGTTTTCGTTCATCTTTGTTGACTAAGAAAGTTCTTTGAAATTGTATAAATAACACAGTACTGCCCTATATCTCGGAAAATAGAAACAATAAACGTTGTTCAGTACTAACTACTTTTTTAGATAGCTGTGTTTTTGAGATACTTGGAACAATTTGGAAGGCAAGGTGGTCCACCTCATCAGTAAAGAATAAACACCTAATTGAGGATCCAAATGGAGAGGTGCCAGGGGCACTGCTTGGCCGCCGGCAGTGGTGCTGTTTGAACAGGTTCCGGACATCTACTGGAAGATGCGCCCAGTCTTTTGCGTTAGGGGCTTTACACCTGACCCATACTGTGAATGTGGCGAGATACAGACAATGGGAGCACTTGGTTTCAAACTG
>NC_052515.1:35531940-35564974 GCF_014356525.2 Nilaparvata lugens | reverse complement strand
AATAAGTTGTGCTTCAACTGCCTGCAAAAGAATCACTCAGTAGATAAGTGTTTCAGCAAGCATTCATGCAGAATTTGTAATAAAAAGCACCACACATTAATTCATTTTGAAAAATTAAAACTCCCAGGAAATAATACTGTAGAAAGCAATCAAGAAAAAAATAATTATTGTACCCTAAAATTACAAACAGCAAACAACATACTGTTATCTACTGCAGTCTGTACCGTAATTGATAAGTGGGGAAAATCAAAATCATGTAGAGTTTTGCTTGATTCAGCCTCCCAAAGTAATTTTTGTACTATTAATCTTGTAAAGCAATTGGGTTTACCCTTGGAGAAAAATAGTACACCTATTTCAGGAATTAATAATTCAGCATGTCATTCTGAATATAGTGTTAAGCTCAGGCTGTATTCCAAATACGAAAATTTTACATTTGAGGTTGATTGTGCTGTACTTCCTAACATTGCCAGTGACTTACCATCAATGCCCTTTGACATATCTAATCTGAACATTCCAAATGGTATATTTCTTGCTGATAATAAATTCAATGTGCCATCTCAAGTTGATATACTTATAGGAGCACAATTTTACCTGAGTCTATTGAAATCAATTAAATATGAACGTGAAGATGGTTATCCTATAATTCAAGAAACTAGGTTAGGGTTTATTCTAGCAGGTAATTGCCCTATGGCTAATAATTGTGATGCCATGACTCCTGTGTCCACCTTTCTAACAATGAATGAGCTTACAACCAGAGTTGAAAATTTCTGGAATGTAGAAGATTGTCAAGGTACTACTTCTTTATCAAAAGAGTCTGCATTTTGTGAAGAGCATTTCATAAAAACAGCATATCGTGATGAGCAGGGAAAATTCGTTGTCTCTTTGCCTTGTGAAAATAATCAAGTAAATTTAGGTGATTCATTACAGAATGCTGAAAATAGATTTCTTTCAATGGAGTCTAAACTATCACGAAATCCAAAGTTGAAAATTGAATATTGTAAATTCATTGATGAATACTTGAGTTTGAATCATATGGAATTAATAGTCAATCCTGAGTCAAATAATGGTAATATCTTTTACTTGCCACACCATGCAGTATATAATTGTAATTCTACTACAACAAAATTGCGAGTCGTTTTTGATGGATCTGCTAAGAGCAGCAATGGTATGTCTTTGAATGACAATTTACTAGTAGGTCCTAATGTTCAACAAGAATTATTTTCTATAATTGTAAGATTTCGTACACATAATTATGTAATTATATCTGACATATCTAAGATGTATAGACAAGTGCAAATGAATCCCAATGATTGTGACCTTCAAAGAATAGTTTGGAGAAATTCTTGTTCAGATAAGCTGCAACATTATAGATTGAAAACGGTGACATATGGCACTTCAAGTGCATCTTATCTTGCTACTAGATGCTTAGTTCAAATTGCAAAGGAAAATAAAGTAGAGTTTCCCGAAGCATGTAGAGCGATAGAAGAAGACTTCTACGTTGATGATCTTCTTACTGGAGCATCTTCCATATAAGAAGTACAAAAACTTAAAATAGAAATTTCTGAATTATTGAAAAAATATGGCTTTCCTATGCATAAATGGTCTTCTAACTTTGAAGTTGATGATAATCAAAAACTCCTTTCAATTGAGAAAAATGAAGTACGAACTTTAGGTTTAATATGGCAAGTAAAATCAGACAATTTTTTGTATGTATCTAGTGATAAGCAAAACAACAATGTGAATACAAAACGTACAATATTATCAGTTGTAGCCGGTATATATGATCCTTTAGGCTTAATTGGTCCTGTAGTATTTCAATGCAAAAATTTCATTCAAAAATTGTGGAGTCATAATTTGTCATGGGATACAGAAATTTCTGGTGAGTTGAAAAATGAATGGTTAGCTATTTACGGTAACTTATTATCTATTAGTAAATTGACTGTTCCAAGAAAGGTGATAGTAGAGGGTGACATAAGAAATGTAGAATTAATTGGTTTCTGTGATGCCTCTCTCAAAGGCTTTGGGTGTTGTCTTTTTCTAAAAACTACAAATCATTGTGGTGAAATCTCTTGCAATTTGTTGTGTTCAAAATCCAGGTTAGCTCCCCTCAAACAAATGACCTTACCCAGACTTGAGCTAAGTGGGGCAGTTTTGTTGTCCAGACTATTATCTAAGGTCTTACCGATTTTGAACATGAGAGTGGACAACATTTATCTATATTCAGATTCTATGATTGTGTTACATTGGTTGAAATCCCCACCATCCCGATGGAAAATCTTTGTTGGAAATCGTGTTGCAGAGATTCAAGAAAAAACAATGAGGCTGTGTGGCATCATGTTAGCTCTCATGACAATCCTGCTGATGTGTTGTCCGAGGCTGTACACCCGATCAATTAATTAGTCATTCATTATGGTGGCAAGGTCCTTCATGGCTTTCACAAGAAACTGAGTGTTCTCAGAGCTCCGAATTAGAGTTTCAGGAGTCTGATGAATGTCTAATCGAAGCTCGAAAATTCACTCAAACATTTATTGCAGTTTCTGAAATTGATGACTACACTAAAAAATTTTCATCTCTCACTAGATTAATCCGGATTTTCAGTTATTGTATTAGATTTATAAATAATTTAAAATCAAATTGTGGTGAAAAGAACAAATTGCCTTATTTGTCATGTAACGAGTTGAACAACACTTTAAAGGTTTTTATTCATTTATCTCAACAGGCCTTCTTTCAGGCAGAAATTAACAATTTACGTGAAGGAAAAAATGTTAGCAAACAAAGCAAACTAGCATCTTTAAATCCATTTATTGATGACTCTGGTATTTTGAGAGTAGGTGGTCGTCTAGTGCATTCTCATTGCCTCTTGATAGTAAACACCCAATAATCTTCATCCACATGCTCGAATTACATCATTGATTATTGAAAACGAGCACATGAGATTGCCCATGGTGGTGTGCAATTAGTGCATTCGTCCCTGAGACAACGATTTTGGATTATTAATTCTAAATTGATCATTCGTTCTATTGTTCACAAATGCATAAAGTGTTTTAGATTCAATTGTTCAAGAGTAACCAATTAATGGGGTCAGCTACCAACAGAGAGAGTTTACACCAAGGAGTTTTTACTCAATGTGGTGAGATTATGGTGGTCCAATACTAATTCGCCAAGGCGGGCAGAGATCCAGGTCTGTTACCAAATCCTATATCGTTCTATTCATTTGCTTGAATACTAAAGCAATTCACTTGGAGATTGCAACCGATCTTTCTTCACAATCCTTCATTTCAGCCTTCAGACGGTTTATAGCTTGCAGGGGATTACAACCCAAATTTTCTCTGATAATGGTACAAATTTCCATGGTGCTAATAACTGTATGGTTGATTTATTCAAATTGTTCAAATCCAAGGACTTTCAATGTACATTGCAGTCATTTGCAAACAATCAAGGCATAAAGTGGACTTTCATCCTCCTTCCTCCCCACACTTCGGTGGTCTTTGGGAAAGTGGAATTAAAAGTGTCAAATTCATCTAAGACGTGTAATTGGTGGAATATCCTCAACTTTGAAGAGTTTCTTACTGTACTCAAGCAGTCGAAGCATGTCTGAATTCAAGACCTTTATTGCTGTTTCTTCTGATTCAAGTGATCCAATGCCATTAACTCCAGGTCATTTTTTGATATCCCGTCTTTGATGGCACTGCCCAGTCCCAGTATGAAGTAGGTCCTATGAATAGACTGAAACGTGGCAGTTACTCCAAAGGTTTGTAAATTGTTTGTGGAATGTTGGTCTAAAGACTATCTAAACCAATCCAACAACGCAACAAATGGAAATTTCCAATAGGATTTTTGTGTAGGGACTTGGTATTAATGATGGAGGATAATGCACCCCCCATGATATGGAAAATGGGATTATTGTGAAAACTTACCCAGGAGAGGATAATTAGTGAGGGTGGTAGACGTAAAAATTCTAGTGGAACATTTCGTAGATCTATAAATAATTATTTGCTTCAGCAAATGATGACAATTGATTATTCATTGTAATTAGATCTAAGTTGTTTTGGTGTGTTTTCTTTCATTTACATATTTACAACAGTTAATTCATCAACAATGAATTATTGATTGTAATAAATTAAGTAGTTTTTGTTTTGAAAATCTTTCAAAATTATTGTATGATTATCATAATTTTGGACGGGCAGTTATGTTAAGTTTACTACATTTTTCATATTTCACATAAATATGGCGGTGTCAACGCCTTTGGTCATGTGACCACTACTTGAGTCAATTGTGCTTTTTGTGTGTGTGTGTATGTGCCTCCAAAAAAAAATGGAATAAAAATACATGTTGTGGTTGTGAGTTGTTCTTTTCTTCCTTAAGCTACCAGAAGTGCAATGTTTCTAACCCGAGGATTATTTCAAGGGCGAAACAAGCAATAAACAATAATGTAATTACATTCTATACTCACTGTTCAGATCACAAGTTATAGCCTACTGTATGCAGTGAGTATAGAATGTTACATTCTATACTCACTGACTGCATATTTATACTGTGTAATAGATTTATTGATTGTTGCAAAGATTTTAAGTCATGATTCAACAGGAAATCCATGGTAATATTCAACGATTTCAACCTAATGAATTAGATTGTTGTATGACAAAATTGAAATCCCGACAACGTAAATAATTCAGTGAAGTTAACTGTACAAGGTTACTTTTTCTCGTATTTTATTGAGTGATAATGGGAGATGATTTCTGATTCCATATTGGATTCAACCTTTGAAGTTTGAAACTTTCAAAGTGGAATTTTTTTTTTAAACTAGAACTTTTAGGGCCGGTTTCCGAGCTCAGGATTTAGCTAGTCCCAGACTCTAAACAGCAATAGTCAGAAAATTGGCTTTCCAAAAGGTCAGTTTTATAATAGAAGTCTTAGTTTTTATTTTCGGAAAATAAAAATGGAAACCGGCCTTATAGAAATATACAAGCTAGACATCTGTGTAATGCATGCAATGAATAATCCACTTGTCAGCGATTGATTATGAATAATTCTATAGTCTGATTAATCCTATCTCCAAAGTTGATGATTTATATAGTGATATCAGAGTATGGAGGAATTCCTTTCTTCTCATTTATTATCCTTAAAATGCAAAATTTTAAAAACCTTGTGTATACATCGACGCGCAGTTGAAAAAGGAGTATTCCTGCCAAACTCATATGATTCTATCAACGCGTTTGGCCGTAATCGCGTTACATACAGACTACAGACAGACAAAAGCCAATCGAGTTGAAACATAGACCTCACTACGTTTGGTCAATGAATAGCGCATTAGCATTTTTCTCATGTTATCTCAATCAGTGTCGTCGGTATGCTCTTCAGCCTACCCGCAAGTGGCACTAGATTATACCTGGTTCCAGACAATTAATGCTTATCAATGATTCTCAAATGACATAATTGGAAATGATAGTCTATCATATCCAATCTCTCCTTGGAACCAATCCTTTAATTGAGAAACAGACTCTATTCTGGCCTGGATTGAATCAAGGTTTTGAAATGCCATAATAACCTATTAATAATAAACCTAAACTGCCTGACAGGTATTTAATATATAATACAATATTCCACTTACAGTTTTCCTACCAATTCTACTACTGATCATTTAACATTCAAATAAACATTCCAAGTATGGATATAGGCTAATTAGTACTGGGATTCGAGAAAGTACACGTTTCACAGTGCCTCCCAACTGTAAATTCCGATGTGGTCCTCGACATTATTGCTTGTAGGTGAGGGAGTACATAGAAACATTTTTTTGGGAACCCCTGGTCTACATTGCGTTTTCGCTATTTGTGCTTATTTAAAAAAATAGAGATTCCGGAACTGCTATACCATGAGCTCCCTGGTAGTGATAGAGTACCGTACTCCATTTTATGTTGGCATTGTTGAGAAACTTCAGCTACCCAAATTAGATTATTAATTATGAACTGGAAGGACTCACTACTCACACAACTCTGATTCCTCATTCTTTATCTTATCCAAGATACCCTATCCTATCAACCCTCCCTATCTGAGAAGTACACCTTTTCCAACTGTATTTGAGAAAGTATTAATTGAGAATAGTCATTAGTATTTGAGAAAACGTCAGATGTAATGAGAATAGTCAATTGCATTTGAGAAGTCATCACTTGTAGTTGAGAATAGTGAATTTTATCTGAGAAAGTATCATTTTAACTTGAGAACAATAATTGAATAGAATAGAACAGAACTTTATTTGCACTTCTTTCAACATTACAGAAAATGAAAATAATACCTCCAATTCATTCAAACTCAACTAAATTTTACAAATAAATGAACAAGCATTCTTTTCATCATAAATAAAAGTTCTTTAGGCTTAGCCGAGGCCGTCAGCCGAGTAGATAGATTTCTTTATTATACATTATACCAATATTGAATAATTATTATTGTTCTTGTGATTACATAATTCACTCAATAATTATTTCTCCCTATCATTCCTATCCATTCCTCCTTCTTCTCATACCTAACTAATTTCTCGTGATTATCATAACTAAACATTGTAACTCAACTTTTAAAAAGCAATTCACACTCTTAAATTCACCCTCTTAAGGGACCTTGTATGCGTCAATGTGGCTAGACTTATAAAATATACAAACAACATAATTATTAACTTCACGAACAAAAAACCAAAACTTTGAAATTCAAATAGAGTCACCTCTTACTTTGTACTCTACAAAAATAAATTAATTAAAATACAGTCAACTTTCAATTGATTCATCAGTATCTAAAAAAGAGAAATAATATACAGAAACAAAGAGAGAAAGAATAAATAAGTAAAACAAAACCTCTTAAAAATCTTAGAATAATCAATCAATTAAGTCATCTGCATAGATCAAAGCACTACTTAATAATACATAAAGTCTTGCGGCTTCTCATGTTTATGATAAAATACTACTTTTATAGCTAATAACTCTAATAATAATCCTAAAAAAGGATCACTATCACTAAGTATACTATATAATTTGGCGTATTACACGGTAGTCCAAATATTTCTTGACAAACAACCTCAGAAATTTTTCTAGTTCTTCTCTCTCCGCATATCCCAATACCTGTGCTGCATATGTTACAACTGCTTTACTTATCGAATCAGAATTCCTCATTTCATTGACAGAGGTCCTTCATCATTCAAAATGAGTCTTCGCCATACACTATTAATCCCAAATCTGGCAGCTGTTATCTTACATTTAAAATGTGCGGTTAGGGCAAGTCTTGATGAAAAAACAACTCGCAGGTATCTGTACTCATTCACTGTTTCAATAACTTCATTTCCATAGTACCACTTCTCTCTTTCTCCCAATCGTCCTCCTCTTCTGAAAACTACAATCTTGGATTTAGCCATGTTCACTGTGAGATTCCACCTTATGCAATATCCCTTTAACTTATTTATCATTGACTGCAGATGTCGAGGATTCTCAGACAACAATACCACGTCATCAGAATATAACAGCGAATTTATCAGCCTCTGCCCAACATAATATACCTCCACCAATAACATCACTCAAATCATTCAAAATAGTGTGAATAGCAACGGGGAGAATACGCATCCCTGTTTTAATCCATTTCTGGTTTCAAAGTATTCTGTTAAGTTACCCTCCACGCCATGCCATACAGGAGACTTCGTATTTCTATATAGACTCCTCAACATCGCAATAAATTTAGTCGACACTCCCAATTCACTCAGTTTAAAAAAAAGCCTCTCTGTCCACACTATCGTAGCCCAAAAAGAAACAGTACAACTTCTTTATAGGTCTATTCAACGTTTTCATTACTATATTGAATAGAACAAAAATATTATCAGTAGCCGAATAACCTCTCCGAAAGCCACACTGATTCTCTTTAATAATCTTTTCTCTTTCCTCCCACAACTGCAACCTTCTCAGTAAAATAAATGAAAAACTTTAGCGACAGCATTTATAAAAGATATGGCTCTATAATTATTCACTTCATTAGTATCACCTTTTTTATGCAATGGAATATAATTGAACGTGGAAACCCTGTTGTATCTGTCCACCTCTGACGATGGCATTGGAAAAAGTCAAAATAATCTCTTTGTAATTTTTTGACGCATTCTTGTAAAACTCAGCAGGAACTCTGTTATCACCTGGAGCCTTATTGTTGCGCATTGTCTTGAAGGCACTTTCCAATTCATTCATATCTATGTCTTTGTCAAGAGTTTGATCTTCAACATTCCTCGCCGCATAATATGTGACTACCCCGCAAACTGATCCAAACACTCGTCTGAAGTGTTCAACCCAATCCTCAGCACTCACAGTTCCCGAAATCTTGAACTCTCTACACTTGAATTTCTCTATCAGAGCCCACAAATCACTGGAATCCTTGACTCTTCTGAATTGTTCTTTTATATCGCTGTAATACGCTTGCCTTTTACTCTTACATAGCAGTTTGTATTCCTTTACTACCTTCATATAATTTTCTCTCACCTGCTCCGAATTTGATTTTCTAAACACATGCAATAGGCTGAACACTCGCTTTCTCATAACCGCACACTCTTTGTCGAACCACTTTTCTCTCCATCCTTCTCTCTTTCTATCAGGTTGGGGCACATAATTTGCAGCTCTATATACAAGATTATTTAATACTTCATAAGTCTCCTCACTACTCTCGGGAAGACCATTTATTTCTCTACAAGCATTGGTGAGTTTAGATATATATTCATTCTTCCTCGCTTCCTTCCATTTCAACTTCGGTAAGAGTGGTAAAATTGTGCTCTCTCTTCCTAGAGTATCAACCGTGATTAGCGTAGCTTCAATTGGGAAATGATCAGATAAAAATTCTGGCAAAATAGAAAATTTTCCAACTATTTGCGCTAATTCGACAGCCATGCAACATAGATCTATTACGGAAGCCCCTCTGCCTATAAAAGTAAAGTCTCCCCACCTATCTCCACTTATCCTTCTATTCATAATGATGAAATTAAAAACCTCACAGAACTCCAATATTTTCTTACCTTTCATATTAATCACCTCATCCTTTGACTCTTGCTTATTACTCAGTGCATTTCCCAATTCTATTACATCTGTTAATTCCGACATGTCCTGTCCATTTCCTATTCTACCGTTAAAATCTCCATTAAAATCATATTATTTCTATTATGCTCTTGCACTATCATAAACTCCCATAATGTATTGAATTCTCTCTCCCATTCCATGTCTCCTCCACCACTCAGGTAAATTGGAACTATATAATATTCATCCCGTTGTCCTGCATTCATGTGAATAACTTTCCTCTCAAGCGCATCGATTACCTTACAAAAACTCTCTATTCTTTTACTAATTTCTATTAACTTTCCTCCCTTTGCTCTACCTCAGTTTGATTCTCCAACTGCGAATTCCCAGTATAAATTGTAATCTGGAAAACAGTTTTCAAAATACAATTGCTTTCCTCTTTCAACAAACGTCTCCAATAGTACAAAAACATCATAATTACAAATAAAATATATACTTGAACAATCTTACCACTTAATCCAGCCACATTGTACGCTACTATACTCAACTGTCCCTTCTCACACGGACTGACGGCGTTATCTCAGCGGTTGCGGTCTTCGTCCTCGCCGCCTCACTCCTCCTCATCACACATGCTCCCGCTCACGGCCCGCATCACACTCTCATCGAACATGCTCCCGATCTTCTGCAGCCCATCCTCTCCCTCCGAGACCAGTCCATTCTCCTCATCCAGCGTGAAAACCCGACTATTCACGATTAAACGATCCACTTCAACCGATACTCTCCTCTCACTCCCGGAACTTGTTTCTTCAACTCGCCAAGCACCAGGAAAAGCTTTGATCGTCGTTTTCTTGTGTCGAAAGCAAAGTCTTTATGAATCACAAACTGTGTACCCTTCAGCTTCCTACTGTTTCTCGTGATGAAATGGATGTCCTGATCGTCCGGAAAATGCGCAATGATTGGCCCGTTATCTATTTTCTTGCCCAATGCATGTGCTCGATTAACCCAGGTACCTGCTCGTGCCCCCAAATGACTCACACAAAAGTCTTTGACAGTTCTCACGTAATCCACTGTTGCACATTCATATTTCAGCCCGCGAAAAATTATATTGTTCCTTCTCGATCTGTTTCAAAATTTTCCATCTTCCTGATTATGAGATTATTCTGAATTTTTTGAGCAACAATTTGATTTCTTAACTGTTAATTCTCGACAGAGAGTTTATTCACTTTTTCAATTAGACCATTTAAATCCACCTTTGTAGCTAGCAGCGCGAGCTTTTCATCCATAGCCTTACTAAACCGCTTTTCAAAACGGTCAAATAGTGATTCAATAAAGTCTGAGTTCACATTACCGGAAGCTTTAACACTTGGGTCTGGAGCACGCTTTTTCTGTTCCATCTCTTAGCTCAGGCGAACTTTTAGCACGAGGACTCTTCTTAGCACTATCGTCCGGTGAAAAGTATTGTTAGATACTGTTCTTATTCATTCAGCTTCGAATATTTCGATTCACTTGAGAACAATTTCACAAATAAAAACAAATTGATAATTCAATTTATTACGAAAGAACTTTTAGCTCTAGGTCTCTTTTTAGCACTACCGTCTGGTGATACTGTTTTTATTAATTTAAACTTTGAATATTTCGATTCACTTGAAAACAATTTCACAAATAAATAACAAATTGATAATTCAATTTATTACGAAAGACGGTTTAGGTTAAACATGTACTAAATGAACCGATTAAGCACGACCCGTCCGAAACTTGAGATAAGAGAGCAAAACAATTCTGCGACCGCTCCGTTCAACAGCTCACTATCAACTCCTAATTTGAGAACATACGATTTGAAATCGAAAAGTTGTCAGTTGTAATTGGGGAAGATTTTAAAAACCAATACTTTTATTTTCCATAACTGTACTCATAAAAAATAATATATAATATATTTTATATTCAAATGAAACGTTTAGTTTTTAAATAAAAAAATATTTTTGAGCCCCAAAATCCATTGGAGAGTTACCGAATTGCTTGATCAAGAGATTCAATTGATTGATGATAAAGTTCAATTGCGCCGTGAACATAGAGAATTTGATCTTCATCAAGTTCAAATGTTTGGAGACAAAAGTCGTGTTGCCAATACATACACAGAAATGATTCTCATTAATCATTCGTGAACAGTACAGGGGAAATAATTATTTCACAATTGAAATAATAATTTCACACATACAAAGCCTATGGAATACTGTGTACGTTACAGTATCCTTTCCTGCTCAAATCAAACCTTTACTGTAGGCTACAGAAGAGTCACGACATGTCAATTGGAAAATTTTCTCATTTTCAATGTCTGCTCATGATATGATATCTTCTCATTCATTTGACGATTTCTCAAATACAATTCACTATCTCAATTACATGTGTGATGACTTCCTAAATACAATTGACTATTCTCATTTAGGCTACATCTGACATTCTCTCAATTACAAGTGACTATTCTCAAATGCAATTGATACTTTCTCAATTAACTTTTTACTTTCTCAAATAAAATTGGAAAAGGTGTTGTGACTACTATTTTTTTTTTTTTGAGCAGGGTATGATTACTAAATCTTTCTCCGGAACAACGTCTTTTCACAAAAAGTGAGCATGCCGTACACAAGTAAAATATTCAATCCAAGGTTTACAAGAGAGTTTTTGCAAGGATTGGCAGACACAGAAGAAAATGTCAATATGGAGAGAAACTAAGAGACAAATTTCATTTTATCATAGGCTATCCTGATCTTGAGATACAATGTTAGGTTAGCAAAGTTTGAGGCATCCGCTTCTCTAAAACAGTAAGTGAATTCTCAGTGAAGCCGTTCAAGAATATAAACTTACTGACGTGCTATTCTTGAATCTTAACAAGCCTCCCATTCGCATCATTCTAGCAATAACCCAATTCAATGCGGAAAATTCTCGGGAAATTGTGTTACCAAGTCACCATTGATTGTGATGAACCTAATTTGGCGTTGAATTGTAGAGGATTTTATTCTCTTGGAAACAGTTCTGGATTTTTTCACTATGAAAGGTTTTTGAGTTATATGGAGAAAAAAACAGGTATTTTTAACACTGTAAGGTTAGCAGAGGGTATTTTTCTGTGAAGAATCATTTTCAGACTATTTGTACCAAATAACTAAAAGATCAGTACCACAATACATTCTGGCAGCATGTTCCTCGCTCCCTTCTCATGTCTCAAGTGAATGAACAGAAAAATAAACTATGAATTCGCTAAGCTGTGACTCAAGAGTCTGAACGAAAAAGGAGATGAGTTGCTGATTCATAAATTCACGGCAAGCCCCATAGCAAACCAGTTACTTCGAACAGTGAAGGAGACAATGGAGATATGCAGGGATATGCAAGTACCCCGCATTGTATGCTCAATCCGTAAATGAGTTTTGTGTAAGTGTGTATTAGCGATCGTAGCACAACGTGGTGGCAATTTTGGAAACTGGAGTGTATCCCAATTAGGTGGAGTACTAACAAAATGGGGAGATTTTTTTTTATTACGTTTTTACATGGTTTTAAGCATGTAGAAGTGATTTTTACTAAAATTGAGCAGTGACATTACGGGGTCTCCCCTTAGTGTACACACCTCCCCTTAATGTGCTGTGTATACTTGATTGTCTCCCCGTATTATACCTTGTTCCAACACACACACACACACACACACCACACACACACACACACACAACACACAGACCAATACCCAAAATCACTTTTTTGAACTCAGGGGACCTTGTAACGTATAGAAATCTAGAAATTGGGGTACCTTAATTTTTTTCGGAAAACAATACTTTCCTTACCTATGGTAATAGGGCAAGGAAAGTAAAACCCACTTGACTTGTTCGAAAATTCATAGAATTTTGTAAAATAGCAGTGTTTCTTCCAGGTTTTGGCCCATATTTGTTACTGGGAAGACCAGCATTCGATTCTAAAATTGATACCAAAAACCTATCAATATTAGATCAATTTTTCATATATTTTCCTTGTTGAATTTGTATCTGCCAGCTTTCTCTGTCTCTGTTTTGTTCCTTGTCTAACTGCATTGCTCTCAACTGTACTCCATCATGCGGACGTGATTTTATCACTTGCATGGTTGACTATTTCCACATATTTTTCATTTATAGCTGCTGTATAGTGTAGACAAGAATAGAGATTTATCAGTATTATTATTTATTTTTTAATAATTCAGTGATGAATTTCCTTTATGTATTATACTCCATTATTATGTGTCATTATCATTATTTTTGTATTTATAAGTAGTTGGTTATTTTCTTACACTTGCACAAGTTGTTTGTTTATTTTGTTCTTTTCTTGTGGAAATAAATATATTATTATTATATTATTAACCTAGGCTACTTGAGTTCTTCAAATCCTTGTTAAATACTGTGGCAGCTATCGGTTCTGATTCTGATATCTAATAATCAGTAAATTATCCTCCACCATCTTATTCTGCTATTATACAATCTAAGAATCTATCCGATTTCCTCAAATCGTTGAGGAATTCAGTGTTAGACAGCCGTGTGCTGATCCCTGCTTTCGTCACAGATACCTTACAAGAAATACTTTTGAAATGATCGTTGAGTGTGAATGCCAACTCGAGAGCATTCAGGTTTCATCCATTATGAATGTGGAAATCCTTGCCCAATGTTGCTGTAGTAAATCCCGTATCATTCACTTCAACATCATCTGACGGAGCTCCTCACTGTTTGAGCTTTTGACCAGATAGAAACACACCAGAGAATCATGAGAGAGAGAGACAGGGGCTTTGAGAGACAGTGTGAGGTTTCTCTGTTGGGGGGGGGGCTGGTCTTGAAAAGGTTGTAAGGGTTTCTAAGCCTCGACCCCGTTTTCTGCGCCCCCAAAAGCCCCATCAAAACAGACGGATTTTTCGCGCCAATCGCTTTTTGGTGATCCGACTAGTCGGGGGAATTCGACAGTTCTGTGCCACACATTTTCGCAGCTCTCTACATTTTCAGCTCTTCCTTCTCTTTTTTCTCCGTTCTGTTTTCCCTATTCCATCTTTTTCTCTACTGCAATTGTTACACGTGAAATTCTAACCTTATCTTGGACTTTGTCACCTATAAATTTGGAAGAAAAAGATGCACAAGGACTACCTTATTATTTTATCTTCTATAATGTTATTGCATTAGTGTCATTTGCCTTGTAAATGTATAAATGAATTTTCACTTTTTCCTTCTTCTGTTTCCTTCCCGTTCTACTTTACCTATTCCATCTTGCTCTCTAGGACATTTGCCACACATTTTAACAAGTCTCCATCATACTTTTTCAACTTTCTCTTCGTCTCCTTCTCTTCGATCTTTTTTACCCATAACATCTTGCTTTCCACTATTTTTTCTCTTCTTCTCCTTCCATCCCTCTTCTCTCCAATGTTGCACAAGTCCATGTTTTGCCGTTGAAGCTTGTTATCGTCGATATTATACCGGAATTATGACAGCAACTTGAAACGTCTGTTCATCATCATCATCATCATCATCATTATCAACATTATCATCTTCATCTCTTCCTTCTCATTCCACTTCTTCCTTTCTTTCTTACCCTCCTTCCTCATCCACTTCTTCTTGTTCGTCTTCTTCTTTTCCTTGTTTTGTTCGTTAATACTACTGGCCTTTCCCGTACTTATCCGTCCTTTTTTCCCCGCCTCTTTTTCGTATTGTTCCTTACCTTCTTCTTCTTCTTTCCTATGTCTCTACACTTCTTTCAATATTGCATGCAACCAATCTAAATTCACTGTTGATTGATCGCTCCATCATAGCTCTAAAATTATGTTGTTAAATTATTGAATATGATTGTAGATTGTGATACTTCTTGTTCTTCTACTCCTCCAAAACTCCATTTCTATTATTCATCTCCTTCTCTCCTTCATCCTTTCTTCAACCTCCATTATCCCTTCTATTTCTTCTTATTCCGCTTTTCCTCCTCATCGTCCTCATCCTTCTTCTTCCTCGCTCTCTCTTCTTCCTTCTTCCTACAAGAGGACTCCAATATATAAACCTACTGTTTTCCTCAATATTCTGCTAGTTCCTTCCTGCTGCTAGTTCCTTTCCTGGTTGTCACAACCGTGTTGTTCTTCCAATCTATACGCTTTCTTCTTTCTTTTCTCTCAACTGTCTTTTTCTTCTTTCAACACAAATGCGTTTTCAAACTCGTCTTTCTCTTCTGAATCAACTATTTTTTACCTGTTAATTATCCGCTTTCTTCTTCTCTTTCTCTTAGATTGATTTGAATTGCTCATCATCTTCCTGCTATCACGGATGAAAATACTCTAATATTTTTCACTTCATATCCGTATCGAGTCTTCAACTTTCATATATCTCACATTCCCAGCTTAGCCTCTCCGAAGAGTTTTCTATTCTCCTCATTCTTTCTCTTCTATCAGTCCTTTCACTGATAATTCCCCCCCTCCTTCTCCTTCTTCTCCTACTTCTTTTCCTCCTTCTCCCACTTTTAACTCCACTCCTCCTCCTTCTCATTCTACTCCTCCTCCTTCTAATCCTACTCCTCTTCATTCTCCTCCCACTACACCTTCTTACTTCCTCCTCCTCCTCCTCATCATCATCATCCTGCTCCCTATCCTTCTCCTTCACCTCCTCTTCCTCCTCACCTCTCACAGCTTTTCATTCCTCCCTTGGAGTGCACAATTCTTTTTCTGTTTGTGAAAATCGTGAGGAAAAGTTGATCCTTGGAGAATACATCGATTTGAGAGGCTTTTCCGCCATGTCGAAACATCATGCCATGTTCGCCTTAGGTTCTTCTGTGAATCAGATAAAAGAAAAAGAATAGAATATGATGGAGGAGAAGGAGAGATGGAGAAGGAGATAACGAAGCAAACGTGCCTAGTTTGATCCTTGTCAATGTTCAGAGCTCTTTCTTGAACTGTTGAAGACGTTTTTCCGATTTCGAACGTTTTTGTTCTTTCCTCACATCGTCAATGTCTTTGAGAGAACAAAAGCTGAAGGAAGAGTAAGGATCTACTCCAATCAATTAATCTAAGTGGAATCAATAAATTATGTGTAGAAATTTTCTACAATCGAATGCATCTATGTAAAAATATTGTTGAATCCTACAGTTCTAGAATATTTGAGAAAACAATTGAATTGTATCGGCAAAGTTGTTAGAAAGAAACTTGAAGGAGTCAAACTCTCCACAAAATATCAATATTTAACTCTTTGAAATGTATTCTTCTTATAGCCAAGTTCAACTTAACGCCAAGTTGAAATGGGAAGAACATATCAAGATGAAAGGGAGTGAGCTAGGACTCAAATACAGTAAAATCTACTGGCTGTTGGGCCGACAATCACATCTCTCATTGAACAACAAAATATTGATTTACAAACAAATTCTAAAACCTGTCTGGACGTATGGAATTCAGCTTTGGGGCTGCTCTAGAACATCTAACATCAGTCAGATTCAAACATTCCAAAACAAAGTACTGCGGAACATGGTGAATGCGCCCTGGTACATAAGGAATAGCGATTTGCACCGAGATCTGCACATCCCCTATGTGACCTGTGAGATAAGACGATTGGCAGCCCATCATGAGTCACGTCTTCATCAACACGACAACACCGAAGTCATTCAACTGCTAGACAACACTGAACTCACAAGGAGGTTGATTGATTGATTTATTGAGTACTCTATCAATGTAGATTACAATATATACTGGCTTTTACACTTATATACAATAGCTTACAATACAGCAAAATAATAGATGAATTTACATAATATAGACTAAGAAAATGATTTTTGAACTGCATATTATATAAAAAAGCAATTGGTAATTGCTATACATGATATTGTTATGCATCTACATAAATTGGCGGAGCTTTGGACTTATCAATGTCCATTCTTACTTACCCTTCCTACTAACTCTCTACCAAAGAGAACAAAACCCTTCGAGTTGGTGTAGTGCTAGTAAAGCGAAAAAAGTATATTAAATAAATGTGTAGTGAAAGAATTTAAAGTAGTGAAATTATAGATTAGAACTGTAGGCTTCACTGGAAGACTTTAGCAATGAAAATTAATATTTTAGGATAAGAAATAAGAGAACAAAATTAATGGTTAGTCCTAGTGACTAGTTTTAATAGAAGTAATAAAAAAAAATCTTCTTTTATTCAGGGCTACTTATTCCTTATTTGTAGAATAACATTATAGTACCCTTTTTGGAGAGTTTATAATAAAAAAAAAAACAAATTGGAAACACAAAATTTTAACAACTAACTTAGTTTCATTGTTTCAAATCATTTCCAATTCTTTCCTTCCTGAACTTGAAAATGATGTGAGACATTGAAACTACCTGTTCTGATTTGTGTTTTCAATCTGTTATATTTCATTGAAAACTTTTCAGAAAAGATTACTTTATTTTACAATTATTCTATAGATTATTCTATTTTAGAGTGATTTTATTCTAAGATTAATCAATATTCAAACCTATCTTCGACCCTTGCAGTGAGTTAGAATTGGTAAATCATTTTTCCTACGTCAATGAAAATCTGAGAAGTTATGAGAATCAACTTTACAAAAATATCAGGCTAAAACAGGATGAATATTGAGCTCTAAACTTATCCATAATATATCCACAATGGAGATTGATTCTCCATCACGACAAGCCCAAAATGTTTTACTAGCATCTTTCAAAAGTCGTGCGAACAAAAATCGATGTATGTGTGCAGGGCTCAAAATACAGAACGGACAAAACGTGTATGTGCGGGGCTTTCATATTCAACAGATTGAACTTCAAATGAAATATGGAATGTGAATGAAATTTATGTATTAAGAGCGTAATGCGCGACTTTATCGCCCCGTAAAACAGTATTGCAAGAGCGATGAAGAAGCATTACGCGCGAATTACATACAAAGTTTTTCCTACAACTGCACAAACCTGTTGAATCACTTATATCTGGCGGATTTCATAATAATTCGTCTACACTGATATCCATCATGACTGTAGAATCGGTAAAACTACCGACTTTTTAGGTTAAGAGCTGACCAAGAGTGGTTTGTCTTTTGGCGAGCTGCTTATCATCAGCTGATTAGCGAGCGTAAAGAAACTCTCCTGCGCATGCGCGAATGATCTGCGAGCGTAAAGAAAATCTACTGCGCATGCGCAGATGGTTAGCGAGTGGAAAAATAGATTCTCCTCAGAAATAAGCTGTTTTACGAGGAGAATTGAGTATGTAAATTCTTTGTTCACGCGCAGTTGTAGAAAAAATAAATTTCATCACGACTTCAGCTTCAAATCTTTCTGAGAATTGATAGACTTTCCCTTTGTAATACCACGGGAAGGAACGGAATATAAAGTAACATTCTTTAGTTGCAACCAAATCCAGGAAATTCAACAAAAAACTCAGTATCAGATACTAATCAAAGCCTATACAGATACTGCATTCACATGAGATTCCTTTTCAAAAGGGTTTCTTGTAAAACAGGATTTGGAGCGATGTTCTCTACTTCCGATATTTACAATTTCGAGGAATTCAACAGACGTGCCCGAATCCTAACTGAAGCCTATTCATATTGCAATCCTATTTTGAAAGACTCTCCGTAATCTGACCTCAGTGAACAAAATAGTATTGAACTCACTCTGCTGAAAACAAGAGAAAGGCCTACAGAGTGATGTGTTTTCCAAAGTAAACCGGGAAACTCTGAATTGAATGCGTCACAAAATTGACATGGTGTCATCATTTGAAGTATGTTTCTATTGCCTGTCTGTGTATGATCGGCCTGTAAATAAGAGAACCAAGGAACCCACTTTTTTGGTTCATTTTGAACGACGAGAACATGAATTGGTTTCAAATAAATACAAGATTTTATCAAAGATGACTTTATTGTTGAATGTAACTGTTGGTTTTTAATAAATAGAGATGTTTTGTATTGTTAAGTCTATATTGACAATATTAATGTGATATCTGTTGAATTTTTTATTCTATCATGAGATTTATATCCTATGTTGCCGAATTCATCTATTTGCATTTGTGAATGTGAACGCCTTATTTGTTTTCTAATCAACATTTCAATCTTCTTTGCATGTATATTTTTATTTTTATCAATATTATGGGTTTCATCCAATTTCTAATGATTAATAAGAACTCTTCAATTGACTCACCATGAAATCTTGTTTCAATCTCATTTCCCAATTGGAATTCTTTTTCTCAAAATCACTTCAATTAAATGAATGAATGAATAAATGAATTTATTTCCTTCTCAAATTACAAATTACAAAAGTAGAAATTGAATAGTATCTTGGAAATTATACTGATCACGTATCCAGTTGTGTGATCAGATAATCAAAGTATAATTAACAAGGTAGAAACATTATCAACTTAAATAATAAATAATAAAAATAAAATAGACTTGTATGAAAAAAGATAAAAATAAAAGCTGTGAGTCTAGTCTAGGTGATTAAGATTGCTAAAACAATACTGAAACTACTTCCTGTAGCGCATGAGATAAAAAAACAAATAAATTGAAACAGCCCAGAAAACCAAAAACTGGAATAAATGAAAAGCATTTGAATGTAATAATTAATGTAATTAATATAATACCGTACATGCCTTAGTGGAATAGTGATTCAATTGAATAATAATATTTTTATGAGAATGGTGCCGTTGAACAATGGTAGCTCAACCTGCACCATTATCTAACAACATTTCTAACCATCCATACGTCGTTCACTGTAAATAGCCAGCTCTTTGCTCTCTCACAAAAATCAGACCTTCTCAATTCAATTGGCAATTTTTTGTAAATATAAGGTCCTAAGTACATATACGAGTGCCTAAAAATTTCCCTGCTCACCTTTGGTGTCCTACATAGTGCATAGTGCATAGTGCATAGTACATACGCTTCTCATATTGTAATAAAGATTTCCCGTACCACAGTTTCCGATTTTCAAATAAAACAATTTTAAAACTTTAAAAACGAATAAATTTTGGATAGACATTATTTTCAAATTTACATACAAAGGAAAATAAATCTCTCTTAGATTTTAAACATTATCAATCTTATATAATGATTCTGGGTTATTCTTAACCTATTAATAATAGTTTTAGAAGTTCCACCCCAACATACCAAACCATACTGTAATTGAGAGTGTATGAGAGCATAATACAATGTTTTCATTAGCTGCTCATCGCAGATGCTTCTCAGGAAATAGAACTTTCTTATTGCTCTTCTAACATTTACATGCAAATTTTGCATATGAGTTTTCCATGACATTTTCTCATCATAAGTTAAACCCAAGTACTTGAATGACTTGACCTTTTCAATTTCTTCACAGTCACAATTATCACGATTGTCACAATTTTGTGTATGATATATAATTGGGCCTGTAAAATTGAATGCCTTAAAATCGAAATTGATATATTTTGTCTTTGCAACGTTTACTCTCATTCTATTTAATGGTCACCACTCTTGAAGGATTTTTAAGTCATAGATAATATTATTTAATATTATTAATTTTGAAGATAAAAAAATCTAAATACAAAGAAAATTAAAATGTTAATCCTTCATACAATTTCTAATGATTGATAAGAACTCTTAAATTGACTCACCATGCAATTTTGTTCTCATTTCTCAATTGGATTTCGTTTTCTCCAAATCTCTTCAATTTTGAAGATAATTTTGAAGATCAATTTTGAAGGCGTCCACATTCACAATTGCAATCAGATAAATTCGGCAAAATAGAATATGAATTTCATCATTGCCAAATACATGGAATATTTTTGCAGAACTAAAAATAATAATTGAAAAATAATAGTTTTTTGCGTAACTGGAAAAAGAATCCTTGAGCTCCAGCCACGAGTTCTAAAAATAAGAAATACATTTTTTTAATCTAATAACAGTTGTGTGCCAAAAGGCTTTCTTACAATCTCATTTCCCAATATTGGATTTCTTTTTCTTTGAATCTGTTTCTTAAAATATGGCGTTTGAAATCTCGTGAAAGAGTCGGAAAACAGATATTACATTCACCAATGAAGAAAATGATATGCCATCCAAATGACTAAAATATAACATAATTCTGGATTATACGAAGAATATTATGAAACAGCAATTATTGTTGAAACTCGAAATTACATTATTGAATCTATATAATAAACATATATTATATCATACGAATATAATATAAAATACATTCCTTGCAAATCCATTCTCGTATATTGTTTGAATAATATTCATCAATGTTTACGCATGTGAAGGGTGATCCTTGCATCAACTGCAAATTGTGAATTCACTAGAATAATACATAGAGAAATGAAAATTATCTTCGAATAAACTGTGAAATTGGAATTTACATGTTTGTAATGAGGTTATGTTGAGTAGAAAGCCCATCTTTTTCGATTCCTCTTATCAAGTTGTTAGTTTTCTAATTACGTATTTCATTAGGGCTACTTGATTCGTCAATAATAATGATCTCATAGTACCATTTTTTACTTTTCCACATAAAATAAAATAACAGCTGATTTTGGATGTTCAATTAATTTTCAAGTTTTTCTTGAAGAAACTTTTTCTCAACTATAAATGTCCTTTTTTATATAGTGGCGTTTATTTTAATGTCCCTGGCTGTGACGTCACATTCAAGGTGATATAGAAAAATAATTTCTCTTGCGCGAGCTTTTAAATTTTGGGTGACATGATCGAGAAAATTTGTCACAATTTGAAAAAGTTTTCGATGAAGGGTATTATGGGATAATTTTTCAACTAACAAGTTGTGAGTATTTACATGTCATTCTTGAATCTCACAATCTGCAGTAGCTCAATTAAATCAAATTCAAAAGAATATTGTGACACCGTTTTTCAACTTCTATGGAGCTTTTTCAGCAACAGATTCACACCTAAAAAAGCGTCAAACAAATTAATACCAGCAAAATTGATCCAGATATCCACTCTTGTAAAAACCGTTCGTGGAATCTAGTATCTCAAAAACCTACAGTTTTTTCACGAATTGTAAACAAGCTCCACTAATTTGTATCGATCCCTAGATTGAAAACTTGTCGACATCTCGATTTTCACTGGGATACGTGACTTTTGCATCATTTTCCCAGTCTCTCTTTACTTCTCCATCCAATATTCTCTGTTTTCTACTACTCCTCTCCGTTCTTTCATTAATCAACCCCTACTCTCCTAAACACTCTTTTCACTCTTTCCCAACTATTTTCTATTTCTCCGTTCTCTCTCTTTCAGCTCTTTCATAAGTTTCTCATAATTTTCTTCCTCATTATGGAATTGTCCAATGATAATTCCATTTCTGTTTTCTCTTATTTCCAATCCAGCTTATTCCTCGTCATTTGCAACTTCTTCCTCCTTTTACCATATATTTTTTCCAAATCTTTTCATGTATCAATGAATATATTCCTATTCTACTTTCTTTCCAAATATTCAACAATTAATTCATTATCCTTCGTAATTTCATTGTCTTTTACTGCACATATTGAAGTACCTACTCTATTTTATTCTTTACATAAACTCTTCTATTTTTCACAATATAGCCACTCTTATCAGTTCTTTTTTTCACATCAATTCCATCCTTGATGTTTTATGGATCTCCTTCTTATGTTCCACTCTGTATCCACTATTTGATCGCTATATTTCTTGCCAAATATCTTTTCCACCATCACTTATTTATTCTTCCTTTTTTCATTTCTTTCCCTAATTGTCTGACTCCTCCTTGTATATGCATTCGTTTATCATTCACTCTCCCTCTCCACTCTTCTTTTCTTCTGTTTGCTCTATCATCAAGTTTTCTCTCCATTGATTTTTTGCAATATGAAATCCAATTCCTCCATCTTCTCTTTCCCGTATCCTCTTCACTCTTCTATCAATCATTCTACATCCCTCAACACATACAATTTCTTCCTTTTCCCTTCTTTTTCACACCCCACTGTCAACAGCCACCACTCCGCTCCCAAAATATTGGACGCAATATTCGAATAGGTTTTATCCAGTTTTTTCATCCGCCCTGTGTGAACGCTCCAATTCATCCGCATGCTAATCCAAAGTCGGACCGACTTTTCATCGCCCGAGTTATTTAATTATTTCAGTGTGACAGGCTGGCTAATTCGATTAGCTGGCGTGCTATGTATACATGTTCTTGTTACATATGTAAGCTTCCCATACATGTTTTCACCCACACCCATGTTATATCTACAAGTATTTCTTTCATATTCACCACATATCATATATATGTGTGAGCTTCTCATAGATTCACTCATACCTACATGGATATCCCTCCAACATTGATGATAAATGTTATGTACCTATTTGTACATCCCAGATATATTTTCAGTCATATCCATGTTATATTATGTAGTTATGCATGTGCATTTTCTTCAAACTATTCATTTTATTTTATAAAGTTGTATTTTCATATTATGCATGTATTTTGCTATTTTCCTCTAATTCATATTGCATTTACCGAAGTCAATTTGCCTTTGACATCGTACAAGACTTAGTATACATTTTGCTTCTCACCAAATGATACATGTGTGCTGATTCACCACGAATATATTCCATCTCGTATGTGACATGGAAGTTTAATAATCTTTGTGGGTGTGATGGTATCAAACATAATTGGATTTGCTGGATGACGTTTCATTATTATTTTCTTTATCATTGTTTGTTTCTTTCAAACTCAATTCCCTGCTTCCCTGCATATTGTAGTTCCACTTTGTCTCCCTCATGACTTAATAAAAATTTGTTTTGGACTGTGAATCTTTGTGAATGTGTCACATGGTAGGGATAACCTAGGACTTGAAAATGGCATGGATGTCCGAAAAATGTTGTGATGAAATAGTTCAAAAAGGGTACTGAAATTTGTATTTCTATTCATATATAATCTAGATTTGGATCGTTTTAGCAATTGCAATGTGAACACTCCTATACATGAGCCTGTTGGGTCATATCAAAAGTAAAAATTGTACAATGTAAGATAGAAAAATAAATACTTCCAACAGAAATAATGATTTCAATACTTCTCTCAATAGAGACTGTAGACTAATATAGACTACTGAAGACTGCGAGTCTGTAGACTACTTTCATTTCGCAGAAATATTTCACTTTCAGTTATTGCCAGGAGGAAAAAAACTTCTTTGCATATAATAACCAATAGTTGATCAATGATAAACCGATGTCTCTCATGATGTCAAAGAATATGAAGAATCTACACATAAGCTTCTATATATTTTTGGATTTTCGCGCTTCATTTGATGGATTAATAAACATTATCAGGACACCGAGCTTCGCTAGCTATTTATTTATAAACTATTGCTAAACAGAACACAATTTTTTAAAATGATTGGGAAAGAACAGGCACAGCCCAAAACTGTTTCTTCCCCGAATTTTGATTCATAAGGTGCGTACAGACTTTCGCTCTGCTCCGCAACCGAACGTCACTCCAGCAGAGCGATTGATGATCGACCGGCGAGCAACAGTGGTTCGACCGGGGAACGCGAGAAGATCTAACATCTTCCGTAACGTTCATGATGGGTGCGTAGGCGGAGCGACTGTAGTTCGATGGTGGTACGAGGGCGGTACGAGGGAGGAGCGTGCTCGGTGCGGGTTGGAAGCGCGAATATGTTACGCAGCTATACACTATAAATAGTTCAGAAAGTAGGTTATGTTCCATACCCTTGGGTTCAGGTTCAATTCTAAGTCCAATCATTTGAAAACAAAAAAGTTCTAATTAAGATTGTTTACAAACCAAATTGAATAACAAAATAACACTCACTGATCACTTAAAATTGTCAGATAATGATTAACTTTGGAAATTATGATAAACTCTAGTTTAGAGATTAGAATGAAACTAGCACATGTCATGTCAACAAATCATATTATTTTGATCATTCGATAAAAGTTTCTCGCTGATTGATTACACAGCTGGGAATAATTCTGTCTCTCTCCCACACACGAATCTTCTATTTCGACAGACGACGAAATTATCATCTGTTTTTCCAAAGGATGAATAATTATTATTCTTTCCATGTCCTTTAGCGAATTTTCCCAGGTATGAGACCTAGTGCAATCGAATTTTGATATAAAAATAACCAGATATCTAATTAACCAGATATAAATATTATATATACAAAATTGTTCGCTTAATATAATAGGATATATTCAGAATAAAGAAGAAGAAGAAGAAGAAGAAGAAGAAGAAGAAGAAGAAGAAGAAGAAGAAGAAGAAAAAGTAGAAGATGGTGAAGAAGAAGAAGAAGAAGAAGAAGAAGAAGAAGAAGAAGAAGAAGAAGAATAAGGAGCAGGATGCTGAGTGGGAGGAGGAGTAGTAGGAGAAGGATGAGAAGTAGGAGGAGGAATTGGTCAATCCTGAAATCCTCCTTGAGTCCTGGTTGTATCTGGCATTGGTCCAAGTGGAGGACTCCTTGAATATGTATGTGACAATGTTGGGGCATTACTCAGCCATTAGTATGCTGCAACTGCATCACCCATCCACCATTGTCTCATGTCCAAAACAGCACATCTGTCCCAAATACAACCTACCGCACACAACGATCTTTCTTCTTCTTCTTCTTCTTCTTCTTCTTCTTCTTCTTCTTCTTCTTCTTCTTCTTCTTCACCTTCTCCTTCTTCATTTACTGTCTTGTTCTTCTCCTTCGTCTTCTACTCCTGTTTTGCTCTTCTCCACCATCCTATTCCATTCCTTCCTTCATCCTCCTTCACTTCAACGTCTTCTTGGCAATTCTCAAGGAAGGTCTCAAGAAGAAAATTTTTGAGAGGAGTGATGGAAGAATCAGGGATAATGTGAAAGGGAGGTTCAAGGTACGTACTCTCAGGATGTGTAGGAACGGTGTGAGAGGACGGTTTGGACGGAGATTATGGACTGTATTCGACACAGTAATATTCAATATCCATATAGTACAATGTGGTGAGGACTTGGATGGTGACTTGTCACATGGTGAAGTCGAAGAAGATTTCAAGATTCGCTGAAAATCAAGGTTTGAGGTATTTTGTATGAAGCTCTAAGCATGGAGTAAGTAAATATTATAGATTATTAATCTTCTATATATATATATGAAAGCGAAATGGCACTCACTGACTGACTGACCGACTCACTCACTCGCAGAACTAAAAATCTACCGGACCAAAAACGTTCAAATTTGGTAGGTATGTTCAGTTGACCCTTTAGAGGCGCACTAAGAAATCTTTTGGCAATATTTTAATTCTAAGAGTGGTTTTTGAGGATTTAAAGTTCGTCTTTTAGCATGTATATTCTTCTTATTCTCTTAATTTTTATTGAAAAAAGGCCATACCATATGTTAATATAGAACTATAATCTAGAGAGAGTACCTCTTCGAAACAGTTGTTAACTGGTAACTGAATTAATAATCTTGTCAGGTTGGCATTAAGTTGAGTTGACTTTGTTAGGTTGGCACCAAGTTGAAGATTGAAATGCATTTATCGCGGAAAAATTGATTGGGCACTGCTACTTCAATCAAAGCTATTCCTGGTAATATTATATTACTAGCCGTCAGGCTCGATCCGCTCGCCATATCCGTTCAGCCAGACGTTTGTCTGGACCCCTGACTGGATCGTCCTAACATATGATAAAAATGCTCAAATGAGAAATGCAGGCGAGCGAAGCGAGCCTGCTGATCTCATCCTTGACAATCCAGTCGGGGGTCCAGGGGGCGGAGCTAGCCTGACGGCTAGTATTTCAATAGATTATAGATTATTCATTCAATCTATGCTTCAAGTAACCATTCAAGCTGAGTGAGCTAATAATATTTCAATACTAATAGGATAGCTCTTTGAGGGGAACATGACTAGTTCATACTAGTCATGGCGCAGAATATTCAATGAGATTCAGTAATGTGGGATATTGAAATATATATGAGATCGAACTATGGGATACGAATGGAGGATTTTCAAGGGATATCGTTTTGTGAGATGAATATCAATTCATTCCTCTCAATGTATATGGTTATCATAAGATTGTTGAATTCAAATTGAATTCCTTCATCTATATTGACCAATAAGATAATTTTATATATTCGTCGTAGGAGCTAGTTCATGATAATAACTGAAAATCTAGGTGAATTTGCTATTATAATATGAATAATAATTACCGGGCTGACACATAGTTTTTGAATAATGACGATCATCGAATTTCCATCTAGCTATTCGCCCTGTTGTCAATATTTTGCAGTAGCAGAAGTCTTCGGAGTGATTCACAGCATTCAATTTGGATTTTCGTTTAATAATAATTATTTTTATATGATATAATTATTTCCAAAATGCTTTGGAATCAATCTCACTCAATTCTCACATAAATATTTTCAAGATTTGAAATTGATGAGTTATTGATTAGTATAACAACGATAAGCATTCGATGATGTATATTATTTCATGATCTGTAAGATGGTTGATTATCTATACATAGATAACAATGTAGTATTGAGCTATGATAGTTCTTTCACGCGTGATTATAGTTATCCATTTCAATCCTTTTCTGTTTATTAAACATCATCTCAATATACATATACATTAAAATTTTAAATGAAAAGATAGCTGAATGGAACATCTAAATTTAAAAGAATGGTTTGTAAAACATTTTTGGACTGAAAACTTTGGGGAAATCTAGAAGACATAATCTAATTTTGGACTTTTAATGTTACCTTTATTTGGGAGAAAAATAGTACAAAATATTGTTAGTTTTTCTCTCCCGATCTGAAGAGATCTGATAGAGGAGAATAAAGAATAAAACTCAACTTTGCAGATGACCAACAGGTCATCTCGTAAAAAGATATTTTTGTAATCATCAAAATCATTATTTATTGTCATGTCAGGTTTTTTCTTGTATCATATATATATTTATATTCTATTTCCATAATATCCATTCATTATCTATCGTTTTGAAGCAAGTTACCAAAGATCTAGGGATCCAAAGCTACATCCAACTGAAAAGTACAGCTCTGGACAGAAAACAATGGAAGGCTGCCTACCAATCGAATGATTGAAGCTGAAGAAGAAGATCCATCGTTACCCCATTGTCTTTTACTGCACGTATTGAAGTACCCACTCTTTTTTATTTCAATATTTTATGTTAATGTACACACATTGTTCAGAATCATCACGTCTCTGCTTGAGTCACGTGCTACCAGCCGGCTGGAAAAACATAAACATTCTTAATGACAAAGTCTTCTTAGAGCACGAGAATAATTCACTTCAATTATTAAAGTAAATTACACGAAACTACTGTTCAAGAGAGGGTGAATTTAATTAATCTTGCTTCTCATTCCATCCTGTTACACTATTTATTCCCAAGAGCTGTTAATGTACAAACCTTAATGAAGTACAAGGGTTGTTTGTTATTCAAAGAAAATGCAACATGTTTCTCATCATAGTTTCTTCTACCGTCTCCTAATTCTATTATTGCTTCTTATCTTGTTTTTCTCTACCCTCCTCTTCCAAAACTCCTGATCTTCTTCCTTTCCAACTTCCAATCCTCTTCCTCCACATCTTCTACTTCTTCCCTTCTTTTTATTTCCTCGTTTCCTCCCCTCCATGTAATCATCTTTCTCTATTGTTGTCCGCTTCTAGATTCTTGTTCATAACTGTTGAACAGGAGCCAACTGATCCAGACCATAATTGCTCAGCTTGTAGATGCTCAGTCACGTGCTTCTACAAGTTATACAAGCTACGAGTTCTTGTACTTGTACAAATTTTCCACAACAAGATACCCTCACCTTTAGTACCCATCTTCTCTAAAACCTTAGGGCAAATCTCACTGCCCTTTAAGAGGAGGTAGGAAGGAAGGAATCTGTTTCTCTAGCATCGGTCTAGCTTGTAGTCACTTGTTTACATTACTCTTGAAAGACAGATGGCGTTGGAGTGAGAGGGGGTGTTGGAAGAAACATTGAAGATAAGGAGAATGATGATGAGGAGAAGGAGGGAAAGGAGGAGTGAGTGTAGGTGGAAGGAGGGATGTGAGAGGGGGAAGGGGGGGAATAAGTAGTTGGAGATGGAGAGTAAATGAGGATAGAGGAGATGGTGTAGAAGAGTGGGGGTTAAAGAGTAGGATGAAGAGTGGCTTGGTGAAGAGGGTGAGAAGGAGCGAGTAGAGGGTGAGGAGAATGTGATGTGGAGGGGGAGGGGGCGGATTAAGAGAAGGAGAAAGACAATGATGGAGAAAACCAGGATGAAGGTGGAGAGGAGATCGAAGAATTAGAAGAGAATAGAATGGAGAGAAGAAACACGAGAAGGAGAATAGGAGACAGAGGGTTGAGGAGGAGTAGTAGAAATAGGAGGAGAATGATGAATAGGTGATATAGAAGAAGGTTTAAGAGTAAGAGTGACAGAGCTGGAAAAAATAGAAGGGAGAGGAGTAGAAGGAGAGGGAAGATGAAGTGAAGGAGAGGAGGAAGAAGAGAACGACAAGGAGAAGGGAAAAATAATGGGGAAGAGAATGGGAGAAGATGTATTCTGGAGGAAGGAAAAGATGATGCAGAGAAAGAATGAAGAGAAGTGAGTTGCAGTATCAAATCAAATCAAATCAAATTTTATTCGCCAATTAACAACAGTTTTACATGAAAATGAATAAATAATTTGTAGTTAAATAATTGGCGTGGCTAGAAAAAAAAATCTTGTGCTCAAGCCACGAGTTCAAAACATTTTTTACCAATATTTTAACATGATTTTAGAATTAATACAGCTCTTTATAATATAATCCAGACCAGTACAATACAGATAGACAAATAAAAAAAAATCATAGACTTAATGTCATATGGATAATAATAGAGTATAAATCAGAATTATTCATCATAAATCAGCTAACAAGTGATTACACAGATGTGTGGAGAAGCCAGTCTATTGCTGTATTTCCATAAGGTCTATAGTTTCAATCAGGTACTTGTGGATGAGAATACCGCGTGAGGTTTACTATTCATCATCCACAAGTACCTGATTGAAACTATAGACCTTATGGAAATACAGCAATAGACTGGCTTCTCCACACATCTGTGTAATCACTTGTTAGCTGATTTATGATGAATAATTCTGATTTATACTCTAATATTGGCGTATGAAGGAGGCTCCTTTTTCCTTTTATATTATCCTTGAATTGCAAAATTTCCAAAAACCTTGTATATACGTCGACGTGCAAATAAAAAAGGAACATAGTCTACCTGTCAAATTTCATGAAAATTCATTACCGCGTTTCGCCGTAAATGCGCAACATAAAAACATATTAACATATAAACATTTTAACATTCAAACATTTAAACATTTAAACATTAAGAGAAATGCCAAACCGTCGACTTGAATCTTAGACCTCACTTCACTCGGTCAAAAATTCAAAGATTGTATAATTTCTTGATAGGAAAGATCTATTCTGAATAGATTAAGAAATCATCAATCGAAACCTATCTTGATAGCCAGGAAAATAAAGAACACTTTTAAATAAATTTTGTTTTTTTTTCGGATTTGTTTCTACGGTTTTGCAGATTTGACGCCTAGTGAGATCAGCTTCTGGATAGGAAGGTATAATAATTCAATGAGGGAAATCGGGGGAAATAATTGGCTGATGACCATCAAATATTTGTGGAACATTGAAGTGATCTTGCATGGAATGCTTGATAAGTTATATGGAGAGGAGGAACTCGCCAAAGAAATGTGGCGAGATGATAACGAGGGATACAAAACAGTAGAGGAAAGAAACGAAAAGTACAAGGAAGACCCAAGGAATGGAGCTGAATAATTTTACGCTTGAATCCTGACTGGAATATTAATTCGAACAAGTGACAAGTTCCCTATCTTGTTGCTTCAACCCTTTCTTTAGACTCCTCATCCCTCTGCTCCATGACCTATTCCTTCCACTTCTCCTCCTCCTGCTTCCCTCCTTCTACTCCTCCTCCCCCTTTCACCCCTCGTCCTCCTCCTCCTCTTCCACCTCCTCCTCCTCCTCATCCCCCACCCAATCCTCCTCCTCTTCTCTACACGACTCCCTCATACGTGTGTAGAGAAGAGGAGGAGGATTGGGTGGGGGATGAGGAGGAGGAGGAGGTGGAAGAGGAGGAGGAGGACGAGGGGTGAAAGGGGGAGGAGGAGTAGAAGGAGGGAAGCAGGAGGAGGAGAAGTGGAAGGAATAGGTCATGGAGCAGAGGGATGAGGAGTCTAAAGAAAGGGTTGAAGCAACAAGATAGGGAACTTGTCACTTGTTTGAATTAATATTCCAGTCAGGATTCAAGCGTAAAATTATTCAGCTCCATTCCTTGGGTCTTCCTTGTACTTTTCGTTTCTTTCCTCTACTGTTTTGTACCCCTCGTTATCATCTCGCCACATTTCTTTGGCGAGTTCCTCCTCTCCATATAACTTATCAAGCATTCCATGCGAGATCACTTCAATGTTCCACAAATATTTGATGGTTATCAGCCAATTATTTCCCCCGATTTCCCTCATTGAATTATTATATCTTCCTATCCAGAAGCTGATCTCACTAGGAGTCAAATCTGCAAAACCGTAGAAACAAAATCTATTTAAAAGTGTTCTTTATTTTTCTGGCTATCAAGAAAGGTTCCGATTGATGTTTTATTAATCTATTTAGAATAAATCTCTCCTATCAAGAAATTATACAATCTATGAATTTTAGCATTACACAATCATATTAAATGTAAATTAATTCCATTCATTAATTAAATTTGTTCTACTTGGCATTTACATATTAATACATCTCATGCATTTATATTATTTATCATATTGTATTGTATTCTACTGTATTGCTGTATTGTTGTACATTTTTTAGACTCTATAGTGGGATGCTACACGAAAGTTTAAGGAAATTAATCCAAGTATGTAAAGGACTTCCTTCCATATTGTAAATGTATTTTTTCATGTTTATTGTTTTGTTCTCCCATTGTGGATGATATCCACAGTTTATTTTAATTGATTTTTTGAGTTTTTTATTGATTTTATAGGATTTTATTTTTTAGAATTCTTTTAAATTGTCTTGTATTGTATTGAATTTCATATTCAATTATTTTTTTATCATTATATTTCTTACTGGCACTCCTTTTCTGCTCATCTTTCATGAGTTCGAGATCTAATTATGAATATTTTCTTTCTCCGTCGCATTATAACTTTAAGATTCTCCATTAATAGGAATGAATAATTTATATTTTCATCTCTGTTTGGTCTAGGTCCTATCATCATTACCTTCTGAAATAAATTAATTTTGTAATCATTGTTCATTGTGTCAGCAACTATCGATTATTGATTATTACTGATTAATACTTTATATGTCGTTAGTTTCTGATTATTACTGATAAATACTTTATATGTCGTTAGTTTCTGATTATTACTGATTAGTACTTTATATGTCGTTAGTTTCTGATTATTACTGATTAATACTTCATATGTCGTTAGTTTCTGATTATTACTGATTAATACTTCATATGTCGTTAGTTTCTGATTATTACTGATTAATACTTTATATGTCGTTAGTTTCTGATTATTACTGATTAATACTTTATAATGTTATTAGTTTCTGATTATTACTGATTATACTTTATATGTCGTTAGTTTCTGATTATTACTGATTAATACTTATATGTCGTTAGTTTCTGATTATTACTGATTAATACTTTATATGTCGTTCTGTTTCTGATTATTACTGATTAATACTTTATATGTCGTTAGTTTCTGATAATTACTGATTAAAACTTTATATTTCGTTAGTTTCTTTACATTTATTTGTTGTTGTCACACATATTTATATAAGTGTTTTCTTGTAAGTATTGGAGATTGAATTAGAATTGCATTGGAATAGTTTGTTAGACTGAAGAAATTTATTCAAATAATATGAATAAACAGCTTGAATTTTCATACATTGTCACGCGAAACTTTAATAAAGTAATAGTCATATTTCGTTAGTTTCTGATTATTACTGATTGATACTTTATATTTCGTTAGTTTCTGATTATACTGATTAATACTTTATATTTCGTTAGTTTGTTTACATTTATTTG